>NC_069720.1:22273034-22573034 GCF_027358585.1 Pangasianodon hypophthalmus
TTTATAGTTGTACACTGCCACCCAGCGAATTGTAAAAAAGTACATAATATTGTAGAATAATGACAATAATTATCATTTGCTTTACACTAATCAATTTAGAGTTTGCATATTTTTAGGAGATGGGAGAAAATACACAGGGAGAACATGCAAAATAACACACATATGGAATATTTCATATTTCAAGCTGCATATCTGATCACCCTAAGTCATTTTCAATGTTTGCATTGAAGTATTTGAATATAAAATAGATGAAGTTTTTAAAATAGATGTCATTTAAAATAGATGATTTTTTTTTTTTTATACCTGGTCTATTGCTATTTTCTGCAACACCATGATTATCTCTTTCTAAAGACTGTATCTCGCCTTCAACAGCAGCGAGCATGAGGTAGGTGTGAATGCTTGAGTGTGTGTACTAATAAAAGGGAGTGATGCAATTTTGAAGTGATCGTGTGTATGGGGCTCATGTAGTGTGCACTAGGTTTCAATGCATGGCTGATAATTTAGTATTTATAAGCCATGATTCATATGCATGCTGGTTTACACGGGTGTACATGATGTTGTGAAGGCTCAAAGCTAGTATGCAATGATCAAGAGGATTTTTCCATGCTGCAGTGAACTCTGGGATATCAATTCCACTGTGACTGAAATAATTTGATAAAGCTTTAAAAAGGTGAATGAATTAAAACTGTACTTCAGCTGTATTTTTCCACCTTGTATTTTATGCATCGTTGAACATCTGTACTGTATCGTCACAATAGAACCAACCGGATAGTCTGATAATCATCCAATACATCATTGTGGGGATTTTTGTTTTTATATTGTCAATCAGTGTGTCATTTCATGTGTACATAACCATGTAATGGAAGAGAAATACGAGGCATTAACTGATGAATGAGCACAGAGTCATGGTCCACTTTTTTTTTTTTTTTTACAACCATATGTTTCTTTCTCAATTAAACTGTTAGTCATTTTCTAACACTCTCAGAAGTCGTTGGCTTAAAATCTAGCTTAAAGGCTGCCCAAATGACTATTTTCTCCCCACAGCACAATTAGATATGTGGGTATTATTGTCTTCTAACATGCACACAGCCAAATTTATTGGAGCCATTAACAAGCATAATGGAGAAGAAACTGGTCTCTTTGCGTCTGTCTCATTCATGTGGATAGAAATAGCAACCTTTCTTTAATGTGCCATCGTCTAGATACACTCCAAAAGCATTCAGAATATTTATGTTTTCATTATAACTTTAATTAAATTGCACAAGCCGTATCGTAAGAGGGACTATATATCTCTGGCATACCAATTAGTGTGCCATGATAGCTGCAGATTTTGTAAAGTTGGCATCTATATTATTATCTGGAGATCAGATTAAGGCAACATAGTTATATCTAATGTATCTAATTCAGATGATGCTATTGAATTCTTGCTCAAGGCTGTGTTTTGTTATTGCAATTTAACAATGAGTAGCTTGCAATGTATGTGGAGCAGCACATCACCAGATTGGAGACACTCTCTGAACATGTAGCTTTACAGGTTTTTTTTTTTTATTTCTTTCTATAAGCTTTTCATTTAAATTACAATCCAAGGTGCCTTTCAGCTTTTCTGTCATGTTTCAAGTTTAAAAGTCTGCAAATAATAATGCAATCAGACTAATATTTTGCAGTATGTTCTAGAGGGAAGGTGCACGACTCATATGGTGTTAGGTTAGAGTTCAAGACAGTCTAGTGATTGCTCTATCAGGAGCAGCTGTTTTATTGTGTACTCTGTCTACAATTATATTAAATATTAATACTGCAACACAAATCAATCAAATGCAGTCAAATAGTTAAAGAACTTTAGCTGAATAATAATGAAAAGATATATAGAGGTTGTGCAAGGCTAGATTTTTATAAGACCACACAAAGGAGCTTTTACCTTGAGCCATCCTCTGAGATCAAAAGAAAAACTTTGCAAGGTTATGCTCTTGAATACCTCCATGTCAGTGTTCAAGGTTATGTGTTTCCATGCTTCAAAAGCAGCCATATAAAGCTGCATTTCTGCTTCGCCTGGAGTCAGGATAATCACACACATAGTCAATTATGGTCAGGATTCATTTATTAGGCCAGCATGCACCTTCTGGTCTGCCTGTACTGAAGTTGAATATCAGTTCCATAGTATGGAGGCTGGGTTACTTGGTATTCTAGCTTGCCATTAAAGACAGGAAGGAATAATATCAGTGCTCATTAAGAGAGCAATAGACCCTTCTCCTCCATTTTTCCACCACCAACAAACGCTAGCCAACAAAGGCAACAGGAGACAAAAGTTCAAACAAGAAAGGACACGCAATTCTCTTTGCTGCTTATTACCACAAAATATCATATTCAGCTTTCAGTTCAGTGTGTTGTCTTCGATTTCTTCTTCCCCAGAAGCCAGTAGGAAATTATGTGACCAAAGGCAATTGAAAATGTTGAAGGCAAACTGAGAGAATGCAAAATGAGAAAGACCCCCTTGTTTAAAATGTCTTCCTGGCTAAAGAGCTAGATTCCCTCGATTAGTTTAAGATTGACTGAAATTATCTTATTGTCGGCCTTGTGGTGCTATTCTTAAAAGAATTAGACAAATGCACTTCAGGCATCAGAATCCCTGTTTTATCTATCTCTCTTCTGCCTCTCTCACTATCTCTCTCACTCACACTCTATCTCTCTCTCTCTCTCTCTCTGAATTGAATGTCAATCTTTAATTTTAAACACCTTATTGCATGTGGTCCTCAAAGAAAAAGAAGAAGAAGTACTTGAAAGAAGAGAAATATGGAAATACAAATGATGATGATGATGATGATGATGATGATGCTCCAGCAGTGTAGACATCTATATATGACTCCAACAAGCTTACCAGTCTCACCAGAGTGTTTAATTTGTTAGAACAAGTGACTTGTTTAGTATTACCATCACTATAGTTCCAGATATGTACATTGTAGTGTTGTAGGTATTGGTCAAAATGCCTACAACATGGCAATGGTTATATAAATCAACTTGAGCTTGATATGATTTATTACGTGTTTATGTATTGCACAGGATTCATGTATCTGTCAGAGATGTGATCTGAGCTCATGGTTAGGGAGGTGTTCATGATGGCAGGGCTTATTTCAAGGGTGGCGGTTAACACCCACTGCCACTCATGTGACCACGCCCATGATGGCTTGTTAATAGAGATGAACTGGCTCTCCAAAGGTGCTGTGCAAAAGACTTAGACACCCTACGTTTTTTTGTTAGTGCAAACTTTGTTATAGATTTTTATTTTATGACTTCTACATTATCGAGTCAGTACAAAAACATTTAAGATTTCCAAACAGCACAAGATTAAATGTTACAGAAAAATGTTTGTATGCCAGTAAAGAAAGCAGCATATTATGTAAGAGACCACTTTTCAGACAAAGACCATAATGAAGGCTGCTGGGTTTCGCTGCAAAAATAAACAGTCAAAGTGTCCAGAAGAACTGTGGCTGGTTCTGCAAGATGTTCAGTAAAACCTACAGCTAATTTCCTTATAACACTGCACACATTGTACCTGAGACTGCTAATTTTTTTTTTAAAGCAAAGGGTTGTCACACCAACCTTTGACTTTGTTTCATTTGTTACTGTTTACCGCTCTTTATTTATTACTGTTTACTGCTCTTTATAGTATTGTTTTTAATAATTCATTATTTTTGAAGGCGTCTTTGCTCTACAGCGTTTCTTTGCATGTGCCTAAGACTTTTGCCCAATACCATACATAAAATTTTCAACAGGAATTTGGGATAGATTGTGTGTATTGGTAACTACCAAGGACTTTTTACAGACATTGTGGCCAAGTGGCCAGGAAGTACTTTTTATTTAGTCATGTATTTCTCCCTTTCTCCGAGCACTGCATGCCATGCCTCTCAGTGCACAAAGCAGCTCGCAGAGGTACGGCGCACACTTCCATATTGTCTAGTGTTTGTTTACGTTGCCTTTTTTTTTTTTTTTTTGGAGGGGGGGGGGAAACATGTCTTGTCTCTGCCCATGTCTTGTCATTGGTTGTCTCCCTAATGTGTCATGATTACTGTCTCCTGTTTTCAGTTTCCTCCTTGATTAGTTTGATATTTAGACCCTCTTGTTTCTGTGTTTACCCATCTGTCTTCACTGAGTCTTTCTGTTCCGTGTTGTTACTCTCCAGTTCTTGATTTTGTTTTGTTCCCTCGTTTGTGTATTTTGGATTATCCCTGCCATTGTTGTTTGTACATTGCCTGACCTCTACCTTTTTTCCATTCACGATTTTGATTCGCATTTTGGATTTGTCTTACTGCTGTTCAACTAAACGCCTAACTGCACTTGCATCCGCCTCAGCCTTCATAACATGACAGTACTACCAAGACCTTTGTTTGGGTCAATTGCCATCTGCCAGAGAGTTAAGAATGGTTACTGAGTGATGTAAATACACATTTGCCGCAATCAGCATTTGTGATGTACATGTATATTTGCTGCAATCACTTGCCCACACACAAAGCACAGCACAAAGTACAGTTTACTAATCTTTGGTTAAAACATGAAACCCAGTTTTTATGTACATAGTGATTACAAGGTAACATTTTATCCTCTATTTGTTTATTGGGCAAGATAGTTGGTACTGATATTGAAGTGTTGTACCTCTTAGACCAAGTTGCTTTGCCTTTAATATTTTTAATATTTATATTCATTTTCCTCATAGTGCCACTTTCTGTTGTAAGTTCTCTTTTTCTTTTAGCACTTTAGTACTTCTGTTAGCATTGTTTTGAGGAAATCATTATATATTTGACCCTGGGATCTGCATACAAATTTTCTGTTTAGTGTCATCACCCTGTTTTCCCTCTGTTTGACAACCTGCCATACTGAATCTAGACAAAATCATTCCAAAATGGTTTATCATTTAAATTTTCAGGTAGTGTCAGTGTCTCTATCTGGAACAACATGGTAACATAAAAATTATGTGCAGAGATGTGGTTATTGCACCATTATTGCAAAATGCCTTGGAAGGTTTGGAAAATAGGGGTAAAATGTTATTTAAAAATATACATGGTTAAAGGAGCAGTTTGTAGCTTTAGAGCCCTGTGCTGTGAAGCAAATCACAATTGCAAAAAACATGACAATCTTTTTAGCCAACAAACTCCATTCGTTTTGTTGAAACTGTGCAGGCCTATGTCTCCTGTGTTGCCTTTTAAGAAAAAGAGAAAGGAGGTTAGAAAAAAAATTAAAGTGTTTTAAGATTTTGATTTGTATTGATGGTTTTTATAGATCTATAAACACTTTTGAACATGATTGCACATTTAAACATACAGCTTAATCAAATTTTTGGAATACAGTACCATGGTATAAGCTAATGGTATAACTGAATACAAATACATTATCTGTAATGAATAGATATTGAGTCCCAAATAAATACAAATACAGAGCCGAATATTAGGTGAAGTATTCTCTTTTTCTGTTTTTTTTTATTTTTTTTTTTATTTTTAAAGAAAACTTGCCAGAAAGCTTCATAATACGTGTCTGCATCCCGATCTTGCAAAAAATTCCTGCGAGTGTTTGGTTTTTTTAATTTATGTGTTATGGGGATGTATTACTGGAAAAGGTATTGGATATTGGCACACTTCAGAAAATAGATGGCATCATTTTCTCTCACACCTTAAATGAGTTTAAGTGAGTTTGATTTTTATAATTTATTGATATTTACGCAAATTTATTTAGTTTCAATTAATTTAAACAATTTATGAAAATACCAAAGTGTTATGTTTGTTATGTGTTATATTTTCTCTGACCCTAAATTAAAGAGAATTTAAAGAGAAATAACAAACATTTATAAATCACACATTGTTGTTAATACCATGTAATTAATAATGCGCATATACGATATTAACTAATTTAATAGTGATTAACAAATTCTTAGCTCATAAATCAAAAAATTCATGAATCAAACATAAACCAAACTATCTACAAATGGCACCTAATAAGGTTTCTCATGAGTATATACACTCTTATAATAAATAATTAAGAATAAAAGTACATGTACATGTTTTTATGTACACTTATATTCCTTCATCACTGAACAAGATGTAAAACAGTACATGGTAAAAAAAAAAAAGTTTAAGATCTGTTGAAAAGTGCTATTCAGTAGAGCTTCACCTAAACAGAGCACAATGTTGGCTGAAAAGGAGAGAATATCAAGTACTTGAACTGCACATATCTACGTTACAAAATATTACGGTGTGAAGAGCTTAATGTACTATTACTTATAACTTAGAACAGTTTTCATTCTTTGCTATTAGTACTCAGGTAGGAAATGGGACATGGGAAATCTGTACTAGTTCTGGAAAGAAAATACACTCGCTATCATCCACTTAGTTGTAGAATAAAGTTTATGTAGACTATCATTTGTCAGTCATTTTCTAACGTATCATTCTACTTTCCTAGTTTCCCGACCACCAGGGAATTTTTCTTCCAGTGTGTTTTTCTTCCAGGAGGTGTCTCCTCCCCACAAGCGGAAGTCATGCTGCCCAGAATTCTAGTGCAACCTCTGACAAAGCACTTCCTGGTTACTTCCAGGTCTTGGACTGTAAGCAAACTGAGCACATCTGTTAAGTGCAAAGCCTTGCCATCTTTTATGTATTGTACAAGTTCTGAGCCTTGTTCTATACTGACTACCTTGTGTATTATTGAACCTTTGCCTCATAACATGGATTACTTTCAGGATTACTCTTTGGCCTTGTATTGTATGCCTGGTTGTGATTTTGACCATTGCCTCAATTCTGTATAAATCTCTTGCATATGGATCCTCAATCTATTCCAAAGTCTCACCTGTAACAGCAAACCATTTATCCCAACTGTTTGCAACTCTTCATGATGCACACCCTGGACAATGCCTTCCCTGGGCAGCACATACTATAAGTGTTTATATCTTTGTCTATGGGGAATAATATTGCTCCCTCTGGATGATAATCAATCAAGTGTGATTCTTATATTGAGAATTATTCTCCATTCAAGTACTGATACTGCACTCTACTGATAATGACACTCAATCTGTTTCTTCTGTAGTCTACTGTACTGCCACTGTCTTCTATTGACGGGGAGAATGACTCGGACAGTGAAACTGATCTTAGTTGAGAGTGAGTACAGTAAAGTCCCATTACTATACACTATTGAGGAAGAAATCACTAATGCTATTTCTACTTAAGATGCAAAAACTCAGGGTCATGACTGAGAGCAAGATGCACACAAACTCACAACATACAACATATGGAGAGTGATGACATAACACTTACTCTATAGAATCTGGTGAATATGGATGGTGAACTCTTCACAAATGCCACTGCTTCACAAATGTCCACCACACTCTTCTTAGTGCCATGCAGGAGAGGAGATGGCCATAACATGTGTCAAATGGCACTTAATGGAAGGCATCCCTTGGCCTACGATCAAGTATGCCCATGCAATCATTTCCAGAGTTAGTGGACTAACTCTGTTTAGAGAGTGGAGACCCTTTATGGTCACTTCTGCATAGCTCTTGAAAGCCCTCACTGGATACAGGAATGGCTTGATTATGCTCTCATCTGCAAGCACAGATAGATTGATAGGTTTGTTAATACGCTGCAGTGCCAATAAGTTTGTCAGGAATTTCAAAGACTACATATATTTATGGTAGAAGTGGTAAAAGTTTAGAGTAGTACACAAAGTTTCCAGTGAAACGGAACATTTCAGACAAAAGTGATTTGTCAGCTCTGTAAGCAGACTGCTTCTGCGGCTATAGTGAAATCACAAAGTCAGGGGTTACACTCTGCCTTTCCGAATGCGCCAAAACAATTTCATAACTCAAACCTCAGGACTCACACCAAGTCTAACTCACACAGCCCTCAGTAATCCAACTCTAAACCAAGTTTCACATTGGCTTAGACAAACATGAAACACAGGACAGAAAACACCTAAACAAAAAAATAGGATCTTTTAGCACAATATGAACTCAACTCTTACATCAATAAATGGATGGTGTAATATAAATGGAAATTTCCTGTAAGGCACCTCTGGGCTTATGGATCAGTGCGGACAAACAGTGCCAAAGTTAACTATCCTGGATGAGCCCCAAGAAATGTAGTGGGTTTTTCTTCTTACCAGGAATGTAGTGGTAAAAGTGGTAAGAATGTGGCAGAAAACTGGTCCTGGACCTGAGAGAACAACTTCCATGGCGTGTTTGCTATCATTTTAACAAATATTTCATGGTGAACAATGTGGTGATGTCAATAAGCATGAATCCTGATAATTACGAAATGGCTTTTACAGAATACGGCTTTATATGCTTGCCTCTCCAAAGGTGAAACACACACACACACACACGCACACACACTCTCTCTCTTTCTCTCTATTATATACTAAATAAAAACTATTCGTAATTACTTTACTTCTGTAACTATAAGTTTACTTTTGTAACTAAAAGTTTACTGTTTGGAATGAATCACATTAACCTTATAAATGTGAGTCAGACAATTCGTTAGCTATTAGAGTCATATATTTACATAATAAAAGCAATTTTATTGTACACATTTTGTCTACATTAACAAATGTAGGAATGAGACATAAAGCAAACATACTTCAAGTGCTCAAGGGAAGAACAGACAATTATGCAGTCCAGCCATCAAAACAGTCTTTGTCTAACAGTACTTTGTCTCTGTGTGTGTGTATAAGTATATATATATATATATATATATATATATATATATATATATATATATATATATATATGTGTGTGTGTGTGTGTGTGTGTGTGTGTATGGCATATATATGGTATGTTTATATATGGTCTCTTGGTAATCTTTAACATATTTCCTTGTAATATAGTGGTTCCTAGAGCTTTGAAGGTGGACTCTAAACCTCATTTTCCCCTTTTTTCCTGAACAGCCAGACTAGTGACCTATAGCCTATGACCTATAATAGATTCTCTGCAAGCACTTACCACAACAGAACCTGTGCTTTCATGTGAGAGTTATTCCATTGCCAGACTCTTTCTCCTTCTGCAGTTAGACAAGAGGTACAAAAGCATTCTTTGTGCTAGTGCAAACTCTATTCCACTGCTTATATATTTATGCTGAACTGCAAATATATGTCTTAAACACCTGGGAATGTATGTACACACAATTTCTAATAGAGTGCTGATCTAGGTTCAGGCTTCAACTTGTCATCACTAGTTGTTGATTCACACATACAGTACAGTATGTGTATAGAATGTGTATGTGTACTATAAATGGGTTTTTGAGTGAAGTGCTCTCCCAAATCCTAAAAAATTGTTGATTTAAATAATATCCCTGCCTCCAAATTGCTAAGCTCTTTGCATTTAATAATAACGACTCACAGAAGTCAGGAAGACCCGTTAAAAAGTATGTTGAAGCTCTAGATCGGGATTAACCGATGGAGTAGGTCATGAGCTCAGGCTAATTCCAGCAGCCTGTTCTGATGAATGATTATCTTTACAATTACAATTTCGTCCTTCTACATCAGTTCATTATGAACCTTAGATACATATTCCCTTTTGTTATATAGACTTATTACATATTATTGGCTAGAGATAAAGGTCAAGCATTACAGTAAGATCACAGCAACTATGTTCTCTGCACTTTTACCTCTAATAGTGATTATTCAAGTGCCTTTATTGTACATTCATTCATATCCTACTGGACCACATGGTTGTTATCTTTTTTTTTTTTCTATGAAATGAACATAGTTTTGGGAGTTTTAGATTAAATCTAAAATAACCCCTCATCAGTCATTTCTTCTCATTTTGAAAATGAATGCATAATTTACTGAGCTTCAATATGAATCTAGACATATTCCTCTGATCTCTACCCTTGGTCAATTATTTCTCTTTATCAATATCTCCCATCTATATTGCATTGGCTCATTTGCATTTCATAACCAACTACTAATATTCAGTCTTTATATGAACCCTTTATGGCAATGCACCAAAGGTCTCAGGGCTATCAATCACTCTGTGTGTGTCTAAATGGAGAAAGTGGGAGCTAATTTTCTGCCTGTTAAGGTGACAGGACATACAATCCTTTACAATCATTACCGCATTGAGGTGAAGACTTACTTTCCAAACCCCCCACCCCAACCCCCACCCCAGTCATTTAACCTCTACAGACCTCGGCTGCACACTTTCTCAAAGTACATTCATGCAACTGAAGCTCAATAGCCGGAAAGGAGAAAATGAACACGTGACCATGGAGGGAAGTAAGAGGACTAGCTACACCTGGGATTGGATTTCACTATTATAAATGTAATCCATAAATATCTCCAGCTGACCCTAGCAAACCCACATGTTTGATGCAGTGGTTAGACTGGTATGGAAAAATTATAGTATATGAACTGTACCTATGTGAAATACTTACTAATAAATGCTAGATGATGCAAGGTGTAGGCCTAGATAGAGTCAAAGACAGTGATCATGGTTCAAAGTTTTATTTATGTTACTGTTAAATGTTAATTCTAGCACTAGGTCAATTGGCTTGTCCTGCATATCTCAAATTACAGCAACAGCTCTGGCTCATTACTTCACAAGTCATGATTTTTGCAGGTACCTGGGTTCATTCAGACCAGCGTTCTTTTATATCTCATATGTTTTTAAACCCTGTGTAACAACAACAGAGCAAGCCAGACTACATTCCACAGTGGACACAATTTCAACCTGAAAATTGAGTGTGGGAAGTTAGATTGGTTGTGTGCACCTTCCACTAAAGCAAATGCTATAAATGCCACCTTATGACTTTACTGTGACCATTTGATTCCCTGGAACAATATTGATTTGTATTTCATTAGAATAACTCATCACCTTCTTACCAAATTAGACAAGGTAATTCATTTGCAGTGACACTGCTTGTGTAAATAATTTTGTCAAGACAAATGCCAGAATTTTCAATTCCGGGTAAGTTAAAATGCTCTAACTGTCAAATCAATAAAGCATTCTTTCAAGTGTTTGGTGAAACAAGGGAATGTCACTGTAGATAGTTAATTACCAACAACTGATTAATTAACACTTTCCTTATCAAATGAATAATTGACTAAGGTGCTCTAGGTTAATCTCTAACATACTGTAAACATGCCCTTCAGTACACACAGGTCATAATATAAAATGCATTAAATATGCTTTTAGTGTATTTACGTATGTTTAGATAGATAGATAGATAGATAGATAGATAGAATTTTGATTATCTTTGCTTTTGCTGCTACTACTACTACTACTACTAATAATAATAATAATAATAATAATAATAATCAACATCATCATAAAGTAAAATGCAAATCTAAAAGTAATGATTGTACATTGTAGCCGTTAATGTGTTGACTATTAAAGTCTCTTCAGTACATAATACTTTCTGGATTGAGTCTATATGATACATTCAGCTCCAGAATACTCCTCACTACAGTTATTTCTCCAGATCCTAGGTCATCTCTTGTGGACTCTCCTGTTCAGCTCACACCACAGGCTTTCAATGGGGTTTAGATCAGTAGACAAGGATGTCCATTCCAAAAGTTCAATTCTGTGGTAATTGAACCACTTTTGTGTGAATTTGTACATGCAGTATATCCTGCTGAAGGAACCAACCACAGCCCAGCAGTAGCTTCTTGTCAAAAGGAGGAAAAGTTTCATTCAAAATCCCCTGGTACTCTATGAATTCTATAACATCATGTATTGTAACAAGGTTCCCAGGGCCTGTGGAGGACAAAACATCCCCAAATCATCCCCGATCCACCAACATACTTAACAATATGCATTATGTTATTTTCAGTATGACTGTTTTTCTTTGTACACCAACACCATGTTGTGTATTAGCTGCCAAAAAGCTCTATTTTTGTCTCATCGGACTATAGAACTCAGTTCCATTGGAAGATATAGTAGTGCCTAGCGAACTCCAGGCTCTGACATTTGTGGCTAGATTTGTGGCTACCAAGATGAAGGGCTGTTTTTCTGGTGTGGCTTCCAAAAATGTTGCATCAAATTATAGATTTGGAGACTTGTGACCCCAAAATTCTTCCCTCTTCTACAAATCTTGGAGAAATTGTTGTCTCTCTAACCATCCTACTCACTGTGTGTGGACTACATACACTTTCACTGTCTTCCAGGCAGATTTATTACAGCTCCAATTGTTTTAAGGTTCTTAATTATTCTCATGATAATGGATTTTTCTTCTAGGTTTTTTAAATAATGTCTGATTTATAAAGGAAAACACACTTTTGTCTCATGTCTTTTGTGCATTCGCTAATCTGCCCCATGTTGATGAATAACTAAGGGAATTTCACCTCTGTGTCACCGCATATTTATACCCCAGTGAACAAGAAGGATGGCGTGGATGACCACTTGAAAGTTCATAAACAATCACTTGAACTTAAAAAAGTAAAATATAAATGGGAACATGCTTCCAAAATGCTTACATTTGGTCCATATGAATTTCTAGGGATGACAATAAATTTGACAAATATATATTTTTAATTTTTTTAAAATGTATTTTAATTTTTCTTAGAATCCATTACTTCAATTACAGATTAGATTTCTCTAATAATCTCAGCATGATATTAAGCCATTTAACCACAACCACATTTTCCATAACCTTTTTACCGAGGGTGTCAATAAATATGAGTATAATTAGAGTTCACTTTAGATTCAATGAAAGCAATAATACTTATTTAATTAACTTTTTGAAGGTTCTCAGAGCAAAAGTGCTGAGAGGAGCAACAGAAGTGCTAGTTACACTACTGTGTGAAAAGTAGAGAGAGAGATGGAGAGAGATAGAACGAGAGCAGAGAAGGTCATAAATTATGTCCGAGCTAAACAAGCTGTTGAATAATTCAACATTGTAATGTGGCTAGGAGAAAGGATGAGAAGAGACTAGCTGGCAGATTATTCAGTGTGAAGAAGGGGAATTAGCCTGGAGCTTTGCAGCTTTGACTGGAGAGACCTGTTCTGAAGAATTAGACCCATGTACCTGAACATCAGGAACAATGCTGTCAGGCAAAACAGCATAAATACCTCACATTTGCCTCACTTGACTATGTTGGAAGGAGCAATAAGTATTCTTTTATATCTGTTTGTCCATTTAGCAAATGTGTTCGAAAACCTTAGCTGCTAAAATAATGATATTATCTAACACATGCAAATAAAAGAACTCTGACCTTAATATGCTATTTGTTTTCTTACAAAATGGTGCTAAAATTAAGAACACAGTTAAAGCTTGATGATGAAAGTGCTGGAGTGAATGTGAGGAGCTAAGTGAATCTCTCTCCCTCTCTCCCTCTCTCTCTCTCTCTCTCTCTCTCTGTGGGTGGGTTGTCAAACATTCAGTGCTCTGAGTAAAATGTTCTACAGCCTTGTCTGCCGTTATATATCTGCTCAAGAGCTCCTAAAGCAATCCAGCAGTAACCATTGTAAAGACATAAAAAATCAGATAAAGAAAAGCCTTTAAGTGCTTGATATTCCTAATCAGTGTAATAATTATTCCATGCTTGATTGTCAGGACTGGAAGTCACATGTGTTCCCATATGCTTTTACTGAAGTATAATTAGGTTAATTAATCTTGTTGCACATCCAGAATGCAACGAGATTAAACAGCCGTGATGTCTGTGGCTTGACTTTCCAGTCCATCAGACTTGTGTGGGAGTACCTGGTGAGCTATTTATTTTCAATTAGCGCTGCTGGGTCGCAAATCTCATTTGGGATATAGGGCTATATCTCCTCTCAGCCTTGTACAGGCTTGACTTTGCAGCCAGAAACAGGTCAGAGGGCAAAAACATAGATTTCTGAGGTGTTTAAAGATGATGAAAAATGTAAATTGGGTCTAAAACCAGAACTGATTTCAGAATGAACTTTCACATATTTTTCACTTTCACTGGACTGAAGCTCCAAGACTGAAGAACCAACAGCAGACAGGCTGGTGTAAATATTTCTACAGTCTTTTGCAGAATTTGTTGAAACAGATAGATCTAATATAAAAATGTAATATGTACTGTAAATGTAATGTAATAGGAAATATGTGAAATTGCACACAATTTCTAAGATTAGTCTGTATTGCAGTGTGTGCCCATTTTTCAACATGCAAGACAGTACATCTAATACACTTGTTACAAAGACAGCAAGTAATTTGAACTCATGAAGATATTTAATGACTAATTGAATCATTTACTCTTCATCACACTCACCTGTTTGCAATCTGCAGAGTCATTTGCTCTTTGCATTTTGGTTTTGCAAAATCTTGCCATAATCTTCAAATGCAATGCTGACTCTGGTTATATTTCACTTTCTCCTAGTTGATTGTTTCTCATTAGTGGCTTTTTTTGTTTGTTTGTTTGTTTTAGACATGCCTTTGTATTTTTTTTAATTGAATTTTCACATCATTTAGATGACTACTAATAGAATCTTACAAAATAGCACCCATGTTCTACTGAAGCTCTACTCATTGTGTCAAAATCCATCTACTGTATTAAAAATGTTCTACCTTTTCACTTGACATTGATGGGGTCACTGTTAAACTTTCCTCAGTAGTTCATAACTTGGGGGAAATCTTTGAAATCTTTTGAACCCCACATTAGGTCATTTTGCCATCCCAAAATTCAGACTGGTCACTGCTGGGGCAGATGCTTTAGTGTCATGGCCCCCAAACTCTGGGACTCTTTACCTCAAACTCTTTAACTGTTTTCTTCACTTTCCACCTTCAAGGCCCAGCTTAACACCTTTCTCTTTTCTCAACACTTTCAATCTTCTTCGCACTCCAGTTAATGCTTTTGTTGTTGGTGTTGTTGTTGTTTTGTTATGCTTTTCCCTTCTCTCATTGCACTGTGTATTTTGTGTGTTTTCTGGTTGTACAGCAGCCTTGGGAATAAGAAAGGTACTATATAAACTTATCAAAATAAAATTATTATTATTATTATTATTATTATTATTATTATTATTATTGTTGTTGTTGTTGTTGTTAAATTTAGTAAAAGCCAGTAAGTTAAACCAGCTCAGGCCACATTCTTCATATGTTATTTTTTCAATATTTTATATATATAAAGCAAATATAGAATATAGAGAGCAAATATATAAAAATGTCCCGTAAAAAGTTTTCTTCTAGTCTTTTAGATGTGCTTTGTAATACATTACACATTTGTCTTGAGCGACTTTAGCTTGCGTGCTAATTGTTTATAGTTTATTAAGAAATCTGTGACCATTTGAAAGTTTCCACTATAATTAAGCACATACATTATAGTTTAATTATAGTTAATAATTAAGTGCATAATTATAATTAAGCTGACATTCATGTGTGTATGTAAAAGGAATATATCTAGTGATATTAACCATAAAAAGGTATGAACTAAGCTATTATACTTGAGTTATGTGATTGCTAAACAAATAATATAGTTTTTTCCACTTTTCTCAGTGTTTGCCAATTGTGTGGTTCACGTTGTCAAGAATTATATTTTCATCCTGTACTTGAAAAACAGCTCGGGGGCATGTGAAAATATAATTCTATATTCCAACACAGACATCAACACCTTCACTTAGTTCTGTGTGGTTTGTATGCATTTTAAGCAGCAGTATATGAAAGTATGGTTTAGATGACACTTGATTGTTCCAGCAATACAGAGCAGCAGATCTGGTTACAGAGTACGTGTAGTGGCAACAGACCCTCTGATAATGCCCTACTGGCTATCACCATGCAAACAGACACTCTGAGATCCATGTAAGAGGCTTCCCATTGTGCTACATCTGTTATCATCTTAATCCTTCAACACATAGAACCACCTGTCACCAGGCTTCTGTCAGCAAGCAGAAAAACTGCAACTGATTCAAACCTGCGAGAGCAGTGATTCATAAATTCCTAAATTTCCATGTGAAATTTAAAAAGGATGACAGCAAACATTACATTTTAACATTTAAATATCACAGTAATCTCTTTCCATATTAGCTACAGTTACTTGTGAGCTCAAATGTTCGCATTCCACATGGTATCTGGGTAAAAAAAAAAAAAAAGAAAGACACCTTTATTTTTCTACATCGAAGTACATAAACTAGAATTCCAAATTTAAAAAAAAAAGAAGCAAGACAACAACCCAAAATATAAAATATGGTTTGACATGAAGCTCTCGGTCTCTGGACTTGATTGTAGAAGGCTGCGTATGACATCTGACAGAGTTATAACAGAGGTGTGAAGAAGAATTGGCAAAGATTTCCCAAGAAATCTGGTAGAGATAGAACACATTCTGTATGTCAGGATGAATGTAGGGTGGGCCGTGGTGGGTGAATATTACAACCGAGAGAAGTCAAAAGCTGATACAGAAGAACTTGGAGGCAATTATTTACGTTTTGGTTTATAGGTTTTAGAGCAGAAAGTTATAAGATAATACTTACTGTATATCACAGTCAGAAAGGGGATTGCAAATAAAAATAAATTTAAAAAATAAAAATAAAGTTTAAAAATGTTACTTTTTTTACTATTAATATCTTCTACAATTTAGCCTTTTACGTTTAATGCAATAATGAAGGAACAAGTATGAAACTTAACATATAAAATGTCTTGGTATCATCCCTGATGCACACTGGTGCAGTTTAAATTCTTAATATTACTAATTGCTAATTAAAAAAAAAGAAAGAAAGAAAAACTGTTTGCAATTTTTAATTATTGAATTGTCATATTACCATATTAAAATAATCGCATCCTATAGTTAGCTATAGTGCCTAAGACATTACTAGCTATAGCCATACTGACACACTAGCTAAGTGTTAAAAGAGACACCATTTATATAACTGTGTCACTTCTTAGGAAATCTAAAAGAAATCTGGTTTATATGACAGAACTCCAGACAGAAATCTGTTTCTTCTTCTCAGTTCAACCCTGAGGCAGCCACACTTCCATATGTGTCATGACTCTATAGTGCCAAATTGGCCCATTGTGACTAAAGTGTTATGAAAACCTGAGTAACAGTGGGCGAAAGGACTGCTTTTTTTCTCCACCCCCACACTGATGAACAGTGAAAAATCATTTAGTCAACCTCGCTACACCTCAGCTACCTTTATTGAACATGAAGGCTGAAAGAGGTGAAGGGAAAGACACAGAAGCAGGGACAAGGATAACGCTTTAAATTAAATTTGGATAATAAACTATTTGTAAGCAGATCATTTATATTTGGGTATCAGGTTAAAAACGTCATAGTGAAAGTGGAATTTAATCAGTACTTAATAATAAAACCTAATAATAAGAAGAAGAAGACGACGAAGAAGAAGAAGAACAATAATAATAGGTTTTCTTATTTACTGACAATTCTATTTTGATTTATTGTTAGACGAGTTTTTATACCAGCATGAACCCTCTGCCCTGCACAGTTTTAAGAATCCTCTGCTCCCAACACATCTGATCCTCAGTTCATTGTCAAGAAGTTGAAGAGTGCTGGGAGCAGAGGAAAAGCAGAATGTGTTCAAGGCATGAATGAATTTTGAAAATCCCTGCTGGCCTTATACTTGTTTTTAAATGATTAAATTTAAATTTTCACTAAGGTTTACAAAAATATTTGCAAAGATTTAGAAACAATTAGTGAATAATGTATTATTTGCTTATAAAATTATTATGCTTCTTCAATTAAAGTCATCATTAATATGTCATTATTATATGTGTACAAATCATTAGGTTTTTTTTTTTTTTTTTTTGTGGGCACAGGCGCAAAACTGGAGAGATAAAGACCGGAAAATAACCCAGTGATATTTTTCCAATCTTCAGGTCTTCATCTGTCCAGTTTTGAGCCCGTGCCCACTGTAGCCTCAGATTCCTGTTCTTGGCTGTCAGGAGTGGAACCTGATGCAGCCTTCTGCTGTTTAAGCCCATCTGCTTCAAGGTTTTCTGATCACCGATTGTGTAAAGAGTGGTTATTTGAGTTACCATGGCCTTCCTGTCAGGTCGAACCAGTCTGGCCATTCTCCTCTAACCTCATTCATCAGCAAAGCGTTTCTGTCCAAAGAACTGCTGCTCACTGGATGTGAAATTCACAGGAGATCAGCAGATTTTGAAATACACAAAACAGTTCGTATGGAACTGAAATCACATTTTTCCCCATATTATGATGTTTGGTATGAACATTAACTGAAGCTCTTGACCTGCATCTGCATGATGTTATACATTGTGCTGCTGTCACATGATTGGCTGATTGGATAATTGCATGAAATTAAAGAGGTTGTGAATGTGAGTGTGTATTGCCGTAGTCTACAAACCTATTAACATTAACATTAACCAGATTTGAATAGAATAGCTTCTAATTTAAGTACTCCAAACATGGTTTATAGCTATTGAATTCATAGCTTACACACATTTGTTAACATTTTTAGTACCATACAGTATAGCCACAGGTTACAGACCTTTTGGCATTATTGTGTGCAGTACATACACATTGAATAAACAAAAAGCCTAAGTCTAATTGAGAAAGCCATTCATCTGACTGATTCTTTGTAGCAGAAAAGATTTTTATTAATGTTTTAAAGCTCATTTATTAACAAAGGAATATACATCTTAAGGAAAAACATGTCCTTTGTAATCATGAGTGCAATGATTATGAACTGTTATAATTGTTTCAAACTGGGAATAAATTTTCTTTATAGTTATTAATGATCCAGTATTTGTGAATACACATAAAAACAACTATGCAAAGTGACATTTATCAACATTCATTAATGTTTCAAATCTAAATACAAAATGATTTATCAACCACTATTAAATCATAGTTAATAGTGTATACACACATTAGCAACTAGTGAAGTGCCATTTATAAACAATTGTTAATTGTCGAATTCTGAATATTTAATATTTTGTTCCCATCTATTAATGATGCATGAATTAAAGTTATTATAAAGTGTTAACCTAAAGGCTGACTGGAACAATAAAGCCAGGAACAGAGGAGCTGTGAAGACTGTTATATGGATATTTTAGAAGAATCTTACATCTTCTTGCTAATCATTCTAATAGCTCAGTGAAGGACTTTCATGGTGGTTTTAATACAAGTGGAACATCAATGGCATGATGGAAATATGAATACATTTTTTTTTATTTATTACTAGGTAGTGATGGAAAGTTGGTGATGTTCATATAATGCATTTCCGGCAGTGGGAGATTTCCTTTATTCAATGTGTGATGCTCTTCACTACTTTTTTAATGCCAAGATCCTGGTCTTTATATAATCTAGATTATGTACAGTGTTTTGTGTGATGTTGTTGCTATGCACACATGAAATTCGCTGACCATATCTACATAAACGTGTGAAAAATGACTCAAAACTGACAGCAGAAGGATGTTATGTAACACATTGCTTGAATAGTCCAGTGTAATCTCTTTACAAACTATCTAGAGAGTATCATAAACTAGTCTGTCAACTGAATCTCAGCATGTCAAAAGCTCTTAGGTATTTTTCAACAACCTGTCATGAAAAGTATCACTAGAGTCCATATGAATTGCATTTGAAATTGTGATAGGGCAAGGGATGAGTCTACACATGATCTACTAAACATCAAGAAGCAGAAACTGGACTATCCAAATACACTGAAAGCAAAAGAGAGAAGTGGAGCGTCTGTAGAATATCTAAAAGATATCAACAACCAAAACCTGGATCAGGCAGGTTGGTGATGGTTTATAGATGTTTTTTTTTTTTTTTTTTTTTACTTTCTACTCAGTGTCTACATAGGACTATCAAATAAAGTGTTACTGGATGTTGTAATAAATCATTAAAGTTATTGCAAAACATGAACTCTGCTTCAACTATTTATTCATGTTGGAAATATCATGTCTTCTTGTCCATCTTATGAAAAAATCTCCAGCCATCTCCAGAATTTTTTCAAAGCTAGCCATGACTACTGCTGCATTCATCATACCTCGGAAGTGGTAATTTGCAGGTTTCCCACCTCAGGACGTTCAACGTGCAAAGTGAAAAAAAAAAAACATGCACACCTCCATGAAAGCATGTCTTTTGTTTGCTCTGCCAGAGCATGTAAAGCTCATAAAAAGCTACTTTAACTGCACTTTTACAGTTCCAGGCCTGAGTGGCTATTATTGCTGTTCTACTGTAGTGACCTTCAAACTTTCATGCAACATATTGGACTGAAATTGCAGCACAACATCAACAGCGGGCAATGCCAAGTAGCATTAGCAACAAGCTGGCTGGCTAATGTTAGTGATCCCTCTAATGTTGATGATTACTTTCTCAAAATAGCGATTAGTATGGTCAGTGTTATAGATTTAACCAAGTACTATGTCTGTATATCAACTGATCTAAAGCCAATACTGCTATAAACTCATTTAAAAGTAGAGAAGGGGAATTTTACACTGTTCACAGTGTGAGTGGCCGTGTTGATTTGACGTTACTACATAAACAGGGAAGAAACTGGTAGTTGAGAAGACTACCACAAGTTGACAATTTGAAATTTCAAGGAGAATTACAAGTTACAAGTTACTTCACCTAGAATAATGCAGCATTATTAACACATTGGTTTTTGCAGATTTACCCAACTTGAAATGAGAAATTTAGTTTGAATTGAGTTGGATCCCATTTTATTTCATATAAATGAATTCATAAAAATATAGGAATGCTAACCCTATTCCTAACCCTAACCTTTATATATTTTCATATAACTTGAGCTGTGCAAAGTGTAAGGCCATGTTTGTCTGGACATGTATTCCATGTAGGCCTTAAAGACAAACGCGAGAATGATAGTTTTGTGTTCTCTAGTGTGGAAGACATTCCTCACGACCATGTGGAGGAGCAGCTAACATGTTGTTTCCCAATTTGAAGGAGATTGGGGTTAGCAGGACCAGCTCTCTGAGGTGCTAGTGTTAGCCTGTTAGTGCTAGCTTGCAAATTAAACCAGGAAACTGCTACTGGGACTTTCTGTAGCTGGTGCTAAATACCAACATCTAACCCTGCTGCACACTCATTTTGCTGCCTTATATCACTTTAACCCTAGTTATATTGGCCAAGGGATCCGGTGTTATTAGCTTCCTAAAAAGCATTGGTGGAATTGGCAGTAAAACTATGAATAACCTGGCTTAAGATATTTTCAGGCCAATATTTGACAGTTAGAAAGTCCCTGAGTACCAGGCTGCAAGAAAAAAAAGCTCATCAGGAGGAACTAATATTAGGATTAGTCCCTTAGGCTAAACAGGGGGATGACATGCAGAGATTCATAGGAATAAGTTAGGTCTGTGTTAACTGACTAGTTGCACACCAATCTAGTCATAAAAAAAAGCACTTTTCCAGCAGCGTTTTCATTTTGAGACTAAAGCCAAAGCACACAATAAAGGAAAATTGGATTTCTCCCAGATGTTGTTATATTTAATTTGCATTGATTCCAACACCAAGACCAATGCTGTCCTTATCTTATCATCTCCGCTCATTCCTTTATACTTTATCTGAGAAAGGCTTATCTCCCATACAGCTTTAAGAACTTGCTGAATTTATAGTACTGTCTGCATCATAAGCACAACTAGATATCGAAAATACTCAAGGTCACCCTTAAATAGCATTTCTTATATCCAGGCTAAGCAATCCACCATGATTTACTCCATCTAGGAGAAAAACACATCCTCTCCAGCCTCCTACAACTGCCGATCGTCATGGATTTTATTGATGTCTGCATCTCATCTCAGCTCTCGTCTGTGTATCAGTGCGTAGACATCATCAACAAGGAAAAGTGCTCACCTAAACCTACTCGGCGGCCATAAATCTGGAGGATCTGGCCCATATGAGATGGCCCGCTTGTGTGGACATTATGGGTGACAGTGAAGGACGCTGCATATCAACAGCGGCGCCGCCTGCATGACAAGGGGCAAGTGTTCAGGATTAAAAGCTCCAATAGACAGAAGAGAGGAGGGAGAGAGGGAAGTAGAGAGGGAGTGAAGAAAAGGGGGGACAGGACAAGGTTCTTTATAGTCAGGAGAAGGACAAACCTTGCTCAGCCTTGGATGAATCAGCCTGTGCTGATGATGAAGTAGGCCTTCTGCTGAAGTGGACATACACTCTTTGTTCTCTTACTCTTTTTGAAGCGACTGCAGACTCTTGAATTGAGCGAGATACTCATCAGGTTTGTTTGACTCAAAAACCCTTTTTTTGCTACCGGCTTTTATCAGACCAGCATGCGTATTTTGGTCTTACTGTACTTTAGCACCAAGAACATGCTTTACATTTAACCTAAACACTAAAAGTAAACATATAGATAGATAGATAGATAGATAGATACAATCCTCACTTGTGCTGATTACTTAGCCATGGCTAAGTCATGGAAAAAAAAAATCAAACATGCTTGACAATAGATGTAATTTTAATAGCAAAACAGCTCAGCTGATCACCATCAAGAGTACACAATAAAAAATATTTTCTCTCACAGTAAACTCAGGCTGTCCTTTTTTTCTCTACAGCCCCATCTATTTTAATACACAACAGTTTGGTAATTACACCGAATGATTAAATTGACCTTGCTGGGTTTATTTAAGAGAATCCAATTAATCTAAGGATAGTCAACGCTCTCTCCTGGCAGATTATAGCTCTATTTCCTCAGAAGCAGGTCAAGGATCTAAAAACAGAGACATCACTCTTTAGGCTGCCCTCAGGGACTGTTCTGAACAGTGTGATGTGGCTAATGAATATGCCTTCCTCCTTGCTCTGGCCCCTTTGGAGCGCTCTTATCTGGAGAGCTTTTGGCTATTTGTTATGCTAATAAAACATTTTTTTATTCACTCACTCTTCAAGATGTGTTTAAAAACACTCCATGGATATAATGTATATCTGTATATCTCCATGGATATACTGTATAAAGACTTCTAAGACTATTTTAAGAGTAAGAGTACATACTAGCCCAGGTATTTTCAGTTCCTTACGGCTAGTTGCAGGTATATTAGGAACTGCGTGAAAGTAAAACTTCAGACCATTATTAGAGAGCATGTGGATCAGTTTGCGAAACACTGGTTTAATGAGACTCTACTAAATATATACATCTGTCAACAGGCATCAATAATCATGACATGCTGCTCTCAGTCTCTTTTAATTAGCTTCTCTGACAGTGTCTATCTATTATGCCTTGTTCTCCGACATTTCCTGTGGGTTATGCTGCAAAGTCGTTTGTGCTCTTTGATAAGTGAGGCATGTGCATTGGCAACTGCATACTTCATGAGCCTTAAATTATTTTGGCAATTTTCACTCTAGGTAAATGAAACCTTAATGAGTAGAACAGAGTGTAATTCGGCCCCATTCATCTTAGTCTGGATCTGTAGGCAGGTTAGAACTGGATGGATGAGCATCTGCTCGCATCATACAACAAAGCTTTATTCATTACGATCAATGTTAGATTAATTAGCATTCTCAGTGTCAGTCTTCTGAAATGTGTTACTCCCATAACAACAATGAAAATTGTTACAAAATTTAATATGTTTACAGCAAACATTGGACATTCAAGTAGAACGCTAGAGTCCCTCTGAAGGCTGCAGATATAACGCTTTGATGAGTTGTAAAATGGAGCTGTATTGTTCTTGCAGGTGCCGTCCACATCTGTTCCATAAACATGTTTAGTTTTGCTTGATAGCTCTGTAATCGTGCTTGTACGCCACAATAGACAGGTGTAGCTGCTAAATGAAGTATTACACAGTCATTGGGACGGAGTGTTTCCAACAACTTGACAGGATTATCTAGGGGATGAAAGTAGGGATAGGATTTAGGATTTTTTTGCAACGAGCTGCTGTCCTGGCATAAGCAATAACAGGAGATAAATTGGGATTTGATTGTGTGATTCTGAGGGATCTAGTGGAATTTGAGGATGTGAGGCAAATAACAAGAATATTTCTTTATTCAGAACAACTAGCAGACTCATAAGGATATAAGTACTAATGCTGAAATGTTAATTTACACACACACATGCAGGTTGATCCTGTTTCATTTTCCATGGCAGTTTCACAGTCATCATGTCCTGACATGCAATATATGAGTTTTAAGTATTCTATGTACACCATCAGTGTATTTGCTGTGTGGCTGATGTGTGCTATATTTATTCTTATAGTCTGTATGTTATTTTGCCTCGTATCTATAGTGCATGTTGATGGTTCTTGTTTTCACGGTTGTTTTACACAATAAATTTTCAGTAATTGCATCCGCTTCCACTACCAATTCCTGACACTATCCTGGGAATACTATCATATATATCAGATATTCATCACATGGAACAACATGTTATAGATAAAGTAAAAAGTTTGAAGTAGTGTGATGCATAAAGCTACATTAAGGTTACTGACTGGAGTCACACCTACTGTATACATTACCACTGCATACAAAGACATTGTTATTCCATTTTATTCCATTACGGACATGGGCAAGAGACGTGAAAACTCAAAACAAAACCACTTCTTTTTAATCACAACCACATTTTTCTTTTCTCTTCATGAGGATGATTCTGATGAATTCCTTGTAGAAGGTTAATATATTAATGCATCCTTATCTCCTTAATCTCTTCAGCATTCACAGATTTAAACAGAGTTGAGAGTCAAATTGCAAAACAGAATGCAAGCTTGACTTCTTCCTAAACGCATTAGCAATGTAATCTACTCCTTTTGTTTGTGTTGCAGCTAAGAGCCACAGCAGCTCTATAATCACTTGATAATCCAGTTTAAAAGCAAAGCAGATTATACAACATTTTCAATTGATGCCACAGAACATTGTGATGTACATTATCACTTTAAGTTTTAGTAAAGGTATTCCACACACAGCCCCAGATTAAAGCCTAAAAGATTGCAGGCCATCTGTTCAGTCCTTGACCTAATCCATCACTACTGAGCAAACAAGAAATGAAAAACGTAAAATGAAAAAAAGAAAAAAGACGAAGGGTGGTTTTTTTTTTCTTGCAACATTGTTCACATATTTTTTATGATGTTTCGTAAATACAAGTAGTCTATACTGTATCAAAATTCGGGGCAACACTTGTAAATTAAGATTAAATTGTGTGATAGCAAATATGTATGCTTATTTATCACTATTAGATCAGATCCGATTAGATTCAACTTTATTGTCACTCAGCAGAGTATATGCACAAAGCCAACGAAATGCAGTGAGCATATAACCAGAAGTGCAAAACAGGTGTTAGTGGTGTAAAGTGCTAAGAGACAGTAAGGTAGGTTGGCAGTAAAGTGAAACAATATGGCATGGTCTAAACAGAGCAAATGGAATATAATGGAATACAGGCATGAAACTTGCGGGGAAATGTTGCATTAGTATCTTATTAAGTCAAAATAAATTTAATTAACATGGTTTTTTTTTGTTTTGTTTTGTTTTTTTTGTTTTTTTTGCATTGATGATATATTGTTTTAATAGGAAACCTCATATCCAGTACTCCATTTTCACCTCTGGAGAGTTTCACCTTTTTCAGGTATCCCATCAGTGCTGTGGTACCTCATGTGCTTGTACCAGCTCAATACCCACTAAAAATACCAATAATAGCAGATACATGGTAAATATACCTACGAAATGAGCAAATCTGTATATATTGCTGTGTATATGATAATTAGTCAAATGTAGAGCTACATATTTTACACATACTAAATAACCCATATGGTATAGAAGGATCTAACAGAACCTTATACTCTGGGCAAACAATTGTACTTAACCTGTTTTGCTAAAAGTTACCTAACTGACTGTACCCTATGAGGTTTTACGTCATTTCCACCTGACCATCACACACATATGAGGTTCTCATTAATGCTCTTTTGGCTGAATGAACACAAATCCCCACAGCCATGCTCCAAAATCTAGTGGAAAGCCTTCCCAGAAGAGTGGAGGTTATTATAACAGCAAAAGAGGGACTAAATCTGGAATGGGATGTCATGGGGATGTTCATGACAGCCTATGATTTAATTCTGTGTCATAACCAAAGTTTAAACTCCTATTTTAACCGAAAAACTTTCTCCAGATTATCAAATTAGTAAACATTAAGCAACTGTTAACTAACTTTTAAACTTTAAGTACCCGTGAAATCATTTGTGCTTATGTCTCACTTGTTCCAGTCATACAGTCTACCATACAAAATGAAAATTTCAATAACTTTTTTTCATAATTGAATCATGATACATCTCTAACATGGCATTATAAAACCCATATAAAGAGCCCACTTTGCATGATGGTCATCTTTACCTGAATTTGTCCTACACAATAGCAGCCCACATACAAGGACAATTTAATCCACCAGCCGTGCACATACGGCTACGTGACTTAAGTGTTCAATTACAGCTAACCAGGAATGTCCTTTAAGAGTGAATGACTGTGTTTTGTTAATTTATCAGAGGTGGTTTTATTGACAACTGCCATACCAGCTGTCACCTTGTGGTAATCAGGTGTTATACGGTGTATAAACTCTATCAACTGTGACTTTGTATAGTTAGCATTAACCATTAACTGCACAAAGAGTTTTTGCCTGTCCCGGCATGATATAAAGGAAAAAGCACTTGCATAACTAAGAAGGTAACTGCCCAAATATATGTGCGCCCCTACATGGATCTGGGTGAGTTCTTGTAAATATACTTTGTAAACGAAATTTAAAAAAAAAAAAAAAAAAAAGTTAATCTTAAGGCCCATGAGAGTTAAAAGCTTGACACTACCATAGATTATGAAACATGATTTTGGTCTGACCATAGCTGCTAATTCATAGTCACTACTGAGCTTTATTTGCAAATATTCAACCTACACACAGAGTTGCTATTGTTATATTATTTTCAGTATTGAATCCCCAGAAAATACATTCCTTAAGAAAAAAAAAAAAACCATGCAGAAGAGCCATGGCAGGTGAGATGTGCCTAAATGCTGTGGCATTACTAAGCAGAGAATACAAAGGAGTACAGGAGCACACTCACAGAACAATGACAGACACATATTTGAAGCTGAAATTACATTTCAGTTTTCTTTTCATAGAGCAAGCCAGGTGTGCTCAAAAAATGGTGAGAGAATTCAGGCAGAAGAACAATTTTGTCCTCTGATGTTAAACCACTCCTGTCATACATGTCAAAGCTCTCAGTGGGATACATGTTAGGTAAAGATAATGCCTTTAATTTAAGACGGTGGGAAGAAATAGCCTCAAACCCATCATAATTACAGTACATACTGGAACAGATTTAGAAAATGTAAGGGTGCACTCTCGATTGAAGGAGTATGGTGCTTCGCAAAAAGTCTTTAGCAGTGGTCTAGGCGCTATATCGCACATTACTACTGTTTTCTCCACAGTAATCTTTACTTATGGCATTCAAACTGCCTTTAATGAATATTTTGCACTCTAAATTGTTGTATGGGACAAACTAAGAGGAAATACACCTGATTATCTAAAGCATTTTTAAAGGATGCAATACATAAATAAATAAACTTATAATATCGCAACCTTGACTTCCTGACTCATTGTAAAGCCATGTAACATGTTATGTTATTCTGACTAGGTTTAATTGTTTTATTTATGTATTAATTTGCTTAGAAGAGGTTTTTAACCAAATAGATTGACAAGTGAGGCAAAATACAGCAAGCATATACCGTAAGTGATGCAGTTCAGTGTTAAGGGCCTTGTTTAAGGGCCCTAGCTTGTGTTGTCACACTTGACCTTGTCAGTTATTTCTATTATGTATAAAAATTGTCTGAGGTTTTAATTTATTTTTCAAATGATTTCCTGATTTTGACCCTGGAACCTGTGTATGTAGGCTATGCTTGTAAACATCACTAATACTAAATTACATGTGCCATTTCAGAAAGGTTGAGAAATAATTGGGACTGAATCTGTACAAGCACCTCGATGTTGTTAAAGTCTGATGAAGGCAATGGTGGTCAGTGGTTTCCACAGATTATGGAAAGTCGTGAATTCAAAATCACTGCCCTTCTGCCACCTTTGGGTTCTTGAACAGGGTCCTTCAACTTCATCTGCTCAGCTTAATTGTAAGTCACTTTGTGTTAAAGCATTTTCGCAGTGACACTAACCGATTATATCTGTATGTCTCATTTTCAGTGGTAGTATACTCAGTCCAGTAAAGTCCCACTGAAGGAGGTGTAGACTCTTTACCAGTCAGTCTCACACAAGCAACTGGCTTCCAGCTACCTGCACAATATTAAATCACACTTCCTGATATTATTGCATACACTACTAACATCCACCACCGCATGATACTATGTGAATTAAGCCTAGTGTACCTAGGCTTAGTTTCACCCTAATGAACAGACGACAGAAAATGAGAGCGATCTGGATATATTTCATGATTAATGGTCAAAGTATTGCTCTCTAAAATCTCAAGAGGTACTACAGCATCTTTCTACAGCATCTTTCTACAATAAAAGGAACCTGATTAACATATCTTAACACATCTTATGGCATTTAGATTTTAGTATTTTTATTAGAGAATATGAAGGTGGCCCACCTTGGCGAGCAGAGCAATATCAGTAAGTGTGGTCAATAAAAAAAAAAAAAAAGTGCAGTGAATTGCATGCACACTAAGACCAAGCTCGCTGCTACTGCACTGCACAACCAGGTCGGTCATCCTGGCTCTCTCTTTCAGAAATACAGATTAAATACAATAACAAGATAAAACATCAAACTCATCACCGGGAGTTCATAGCTAGCAGCACATAGCAGCAATAAACAGAGCTGAATAAATGTCCCATGACACCCATGATTGCTTAATACTAAGTAGGTTACTCATTTTGGTATTGAAATGGAAGTAGTAAATGTTATGATTTATTGAAGTGATTCATTTTATTTACTGACATTTTTTAAGTCAGTGAATATCATTATTTTCATGAGGTCCAAGATTGCAAATCACCAGGTACATATTGTACTGTATATTCAATAAATTATTGACAAACGCCCTAACAATCCTTTATTTTTAAGGTTATTCCCAGGGCTCGCATATATGTGCACAATCATAAGCAAGATCCCTGAGATGTTTTTGCGAATATGACTTATTATTACATTATAAAGCCATAATAGAAGCATTTAGGATAATTGCTCCAAACAAATACAGGCACCTGGCACAGAAACACATTGATGTTGTGGCTATATAATACAATAATGAGTTGCATTCGCAAAAACTTTCCAACAGATGAACCAACAACTTTTCAACAAATAATAAATATCCTAAATACCGGCATTACCATAACGACCCTAGAAATGACTTTTCACATAAACTATTTGTATGTTTTTGATTATTCAGAAATCACTTTACAGATATGGAGTTACACAGAAAAAAATATATATACATATACAAATGGAGATGGTGAAGGCATTTATAGTTGTAGATTTGGATCTCTTGGAAAGAATGGCAGATACACACACTTTGTAAATTTTCAAAAAACTGAACAGACTTTAAAAGACTTGATATTATCATAGATTATGCAAAACGCAAAATGTATTTGGACTGAGAATAACGGGTATATGGAGGAAAGGTATTTGAGTAGAGCTGTTAAAGTACTATCTAAAGGTCATTATATTTCTTTAGGCTGTCTCACAATGTACTTCTAATGAAGTAAGAGAAAAAGCACATCATCTACGGTGGAAAATATATGTTTCTTTGAAATAAAAAAAATAACTTTCCAGAAGTAATGGCCATCACTTACTTTTTTTTATTCAGTATGAAGATGATTAGGATTTTACATCATTGATTTGCATGAAATTGATTGGATGTACACCTCTATCTCCAGAGAGGTAAAATGGCATGTATAATTCTTGGAATAGCAAACATGATTTTTTTCTTAAATGCATTTTAATGGCTTTTATATTAACTATTATGAGGTACGAATGTTACTTTTGAAGTCAGGACTCTGATGAGTGATTAAGAGGAGCATCCT
Organism: Pangasianodon hypophthalmus; assembly: GCF_027358585.1. NCBI lineage: Eukaryota > Metazoa > Chordata > Actinopteri > Siluriformes > Pangasiidae > Pangasianodon > Pangasianodon hypophthalmus. The sequence continues at coordinate 22,302,897 of NC_069720.1, forward strand.
TTCCATTTAGCCTGGGAAACTACAGAGAGCTTTCAGAGGTTAGCAGTGGCCATTTATAAAACCAAGCCTTTGACCTTATCTGTAAGTGCTGTGTGTGTGTGTGTGTGTGTGTATGTGTGTGTGTGCGTGCCCAGGACTGATGGCCCTGCACCAAACCTCAGGTACCGATGGGGAAGCTGGGCCAACAAATCACTCTGTGTACCTGCAGTTTTTCAACAGTGATGCATCAGCCTTAGATCAGCCACTGCTGTGTTGGACATGCAGCCTCCTATCATACTAACAAATGTGGCTTAATATTCATATACACACAAACACACATATGCGAGCAATAAGGATGATGTCATCACCATAGCACTACCCACTGATAATGTCACCTTCACCTTTCTCAGTTAGAGGATGGAGGTTTGCAATAGTTCCGGCTTCCCACAGCCTTGACAGAGCGGCTGTCACAAAATGGACTTTTGGGAACATGGCGCACACATTCAGAGCTCTTTTTATGATCGGGATTAGGGTCATTACCTGCTGATGTGGTCTTTATATGCATCTATGTGTATCTATGTGTGCTTAAGGTCATTCACGTCCGTATTTTGCCACTCACTTGCTCTTAATGGGTTGCTAATGTGATGGTTGCAAAGGAACAGCTCATTAGGGTCTTAATGGTAAAGCCAGATGCTGAGGCCCATGGGTAGATTATTGCACACAATAATCATTAATATGGTTGAACACCAAACGTCTCAAGAGAATCTCTAATTAAAAAAAAAAAAAGGTCTGTTATCATTCACCCATGACATGAATGTTTCCTATATGTTTCCATATTCTATATTCAACCAGCTTCAGCATTTCAGCATTTCAGTTCTGCTGAAAAAGAACATTTTCTTTATAGTGACATAGCAAATAGGAAGCAAGACAAGTGATGAAACAGTCTCAAAGATCTTTACAGCACAAAGCTACATGGTGTGGTTTATATGCGGATGGTTAGACAGAGGTGTGAGGAGCAGTGCTAGGAGCATCATAATCGGAGGTAGAATACATGAGAAGAAAGGAAAAGATACTGGGAGGGAAACTGACAGAGAGACGGAGGGAAGGCTAAAGAGGACCTGGGGTATTCGTCAGTTTGACTTAATATGAGGGACATCTGTAGGCTTGACGGTAAATGACATGGACGCTTGCCTCTTTGCATCACTAGCATTCAACAAAGTCAGAGCTCCTATTTGGATCCTTATCTGCAGTGCAGAAATAAAGACAACCATACCATGTTATTTACAAATCTAATTTAATGGCACTCTAATGACAGTCGGTCCCCCTTCTCTCTCTCTCTCTCTCTCTCTCTTTCTTTCTCTCTTTCTCTCTCTGTCTCTCTTTTTCTTTCCACTTTGCACTGCAGTGGTGGTGCTCTGCTGAAGTGATGGTTGCCAGGTTACTGCCTCTCAAAATGCACAATCATAAATAACAAGGAGTCTATTAAAAAAGGACATGAGCGAACTTTGGGATTCTGGTCATGCAAGAATGCAGGGGTAGGAGTTCTCTCACACTATGGGAACACACTGTGTATGTGTGTGTGTGTGTGTGTGTGTGTGTGTGAATAGTTTTATTCCTAGTTAAAATTAACATGAATTTTTATTTTCAAAAAATACCCAACAGTAATATGTTTATTAACATAAAAATATTTGCACCAATAGTGCACAATAGATTTAATTCTTGATTCATTTCTGATTTAATTCTATACTCATCATCCTTTAGATCTAATGACAGTGTGAAACATTCAAGGCATCCTTTCATTACGTTTCCATGGGTATGTTCTGGATATGGTATGGTATTTCTGTCTTTCATGAGTTTTGCCAGGGACATAGCTAAGTCCTATTATTTAGAACGTGGACATTTTAAGCCTTGCTTTAATCTTTTTCCTACTTAGAGCTGAAAAGTGTGACATTTTAGTTGGGAATCCAATTCTTAACAGCTGTAAATAAGCATAACATAGCTGTATAATACTTGAAAAATACTGTATATCCAAAAGTTGTTCTTCTTCTTTCGGCTGCTCCGATTGACCCGCATATTTCATTTGGCACAGTTTTTACGCAGGATGCCCTTCCCGACGCAACTCTCCCCAGTTTTATCCAGGCTTGGGACCGGCACTGGGAATGCACTGTCATGTGCAACCCCAGTGGCTGAGGTTAGGTCCCTGGCCGGGAATCGAACCCGTGCCACAGCAGTGAGAGCGCTGAGGCCTACCCACTAGTCCTCCAGGTACCTAATGTATATCCAAAAGTGATTGTCCTAACAAAAAAAACCAAAAAAAAAACAAAACAAAAAAAAAGATTCACATCAGTGGTCGCTAGCCTGTCCATTGTGACCTACCAGTTGATCGCCAAGGCATTTTTACTAGATTACAACCGTCCACGTTAATGATCGCACACTTTTTAGAATAAAAAAAATATGCAATGGTAAAATATTTGCTGGATGGCTAGATTAACTGCTACATATTTACTTGGTGAGCAACTGTATGGGCGGGCCATAGCTCAAGAAAAAACATTAATTCTGGCCAATTACAGTTGTGAAATTAGGTTACCTTTGCAGATAACTGTTTCCAGCTGCATAACCTGCTGTTAAGCTACGAACCTAGCTAGCATAAACTCCATATTTGTACTGTCAGTGAGCTGTCAATGATTCAGGAAACCATGCCTGTGCAATGAAAGAAGGAGAAAATTTCCATGCTTAGTGGGAAAACGAGTTTGCTTTTACAGTGTTGAATGAAAAGACTGTATGCTTGATATGTCACCAGGCTTTAACGTTGTTGAAAAGGGGGAATTTGGAGCTCCATCACACCACTTACCATCTGAAATTCAAGGACTCATTCCCACCCAAGAGCGAAATACAAGAGAAAAGAATTCAAGAGTTAAAATTGGTTTTAAAAGCCCAGCAATCATTTTTCCACAAAACCTCGTGAAAGGGAAAGAGCTAAAACTGCTACCTAGGCAATATTACGTGTTTGTCGTCTCCTGGCCAAGCAATGTCTGTCCCCACTGACACATTATTCACAGACTTTAAAAACAAAGAAGACATAAAAACGGCAATTAATAGTGTCCCACTGTAACTGTGTAACTGTGCATGTTGTAGTCTCATGTACTAATGGTATTAACATGTGTCTGTTCCTGTTGTTGCCTATTGAGATTTGAACAGTATTATTGTGTCACTGTGATTATTGAATCCTGTACTGGTAAATGAACTGCTTATTTAGTATAAATATCACATAATCCAGTACATTTGCTCATTTGCCTGATGCTTTAAAAAAAAAAAAAAAAAAAAAAAAAGCATGACTTACAACTTATGCGGGATACAACTGAGAGTTAAGGATCTTGCTCAAGAACCCAACCATAGGAGTTTGGCATTGCTAGGGTTTGACCACACACCCTTCAGACCACACAACTTTCAGATCCCTATCGTAAAGCCTTAACCACTGAGCCAGCACAACTAGCTCACTGAGCTTGCATTGATTCAGCTACTTCTCCTACGGAATTAACTTGCACTAAAAGACCGCATTGAATCAGTGGAAGGTAAATGAGCAAGCTGTAGTTGCTCAGGGGTTAACGCTTTGAGATAGAGCTCAGAGGGCTTTGTGGTCAAATTCTGGCAATGGCAAAGTGCCATGGTAGGGTTGTTGAGCAAAACCCTTGACCTTCATCTCAGTTGGATTCTGCATCAATTTTAAATCACTTTTTTAAAAAAGCATCATCAAACTGTACAAGCAAATGTACAAGCATTATGTCATTTTCTACTATGTAAGACATTACAATACTTCACTGTAAATATGTTTTATAGCAATTAGTTTACAGCAATTAAACAAATTAGAAGCAATAAAACAATTAAAACAACGGAAGCCCTCTATTATATAAAACCTTTGAGACGGTTGCACACCTTACTATGTTGTGGTATTTCTGTCAGTTCTTGTTCTTGTTTGAGGTATTTGTTTATCCATGCAGTAAGTCTTAACATTATCAGCATTCAGAATAATCCTTTTCAAACAATATATAATACTATAGATATAATAGAGAGACATCTTTACAATGTTTAGGTTATGACTTTGAATTAAGCAAAGTACTATATACTAATAGATTTGTTTTGATCGATAGGTTTCTGTGTGTGTGTATGTGTGTGTGTGTGTGTGTGTGTGTGTGAGAAGGAAGTACTAATTGCAGGTAAAACAAGCAATCTTGGTAATGCTTTCACCTCCAGCATGCCCAAAACATACCTGTGGTCCAAGCATTCGTAAAAACAGGGTGTGAAAACTAATGAAATGGACTTAATTGGCATTTAAAATGCAAAAGTGCATTTCTAAACATTACGCATACTATTTTTAACACATCAGAGGTTGACTAAGGTTAAATGAGAAACATTAAGAGATTCTAAATCTACATTTTGAATTTTAGTATGCACACCTTAACTACAACTACCAAAACTGCATTCAAATAATTCTGAGACTCCACACAAGTGTTCAGGGACTGCCATGAAATGAGTAGTTGCTTAGAGACATGTTATTATAACTGACACACAGAAGAACTATCCAAATGAACATATCTGAATCCTTTTCTTGGTGGTTTATAGAGGAACCAGCTAAGGCATTATGTTAAACATGAGCAACATTTTACGAGAGGTGAGATGATATCACATATCATATCAAATGATAAAAAAAATCATTATTCTATTCTATTTACATTGCTGTAAAGAATCTTTTATCATTTTTATTTGTAAGAGTATAATGTTGATTTGATCATTTATCAAAATAATACCTTCGCACTTTATTTGAGTCTGAACAACCTTGTAATCAAAATCAAACTAGTGAAGGAACGCTAAACTAACAAGCGAGACCTAATGAGAAAATTCTTTAATCTTGTTTATCTATGGAGTTTTGAACAATTCTGACTTTCTTTGCTTGTATCATGGTATATAATTCTTCCTGAGTGGGGTAGCAAGCTTGGGACAGATGGATGGTCATCAGAATATTAGGCAACATCTGGAAAGTTCTTAGATCACTACCCTGCTGGGAAACTTCAACTAATTAATGCAGTGGAAAAAATCAGATATAACTGTATTCATTTAATGCATTTACCACTAAAATATCATCACATCTCATCTTTATTAATTACATCTATCCAGATTTTTTTAAAGAGTTTCATATCCGGTTGCACTGAAATGCCAGGCAGAAATATACAGCATTTTTTTTTTCAGTTTCAAATTTCAAGCATCTCTAAATATGTAATAGTAAATCCTCTTCTATTCGGAATTATATCAAATGATTTAAAATGCCTAAACCAACAAAGTTCAAACTTTTCAAACACTTTATCCATTCCTGAGAAGATATTTATTCATCTTCAGTAACTGCTTTATCCTGCTCAGGGATGTGGTGTATCCTGAGCCGATTTCAAGGAGGCACAAGGTGGAAATACACCCTGGATGGAATGCCTGTCCATCACAGGATACCAGTAACACACACATTCACACACTTATTCACACTTTGGGGCAATTTAGACTAGCCAATCTGCCTACTGGCATGTTTTGGGACATTGAGAGGAAACCAGAGAAGCCACATGGGGACCATGGAGTTGTGAGGCACCACCATGCTGGCAAAAATATGTACATTTAAAATTTTTTAATTATGTCAATAGTTATTCATAAATTGATGACATATATATAGTAAGTAGCTAAGGATGCTCTAAAAATTGTGCCCAGTGTTGCCAGTGGCTCCATCATGACCCCGACCAGGATAAAGCACTTACTGAAGATGTATGAAAGTACAGAATGAATGAGTGTTTTATATAGCTCACTACTTAAAGATACAAAGGCAGAAATAGTAGAAAATGCTCAAAAATATTCTAGGAATCAAAATATGATGTCTCTTTGAAAATGCAAAATTGTAAACAGATAATTATGATGTACTGAAAAAAACTGTAATATTGGTTTGCATGGTTTTTCATTGTATGAATATTTCATACCACAACTATTTCAGATGTAGGATGTTGTCTGTGTGGTATGTATGTGGCCATTGTAGGTTAACATAACACTCTGTTATAGCGCTAATAAATACAGGATTATCTGTCCTTCATCAGAAACTCACTGTTGTCCTCTGGTACATTTGCATTCATGCCTAGCCAGCAAAAGAATGCTTCAATGATTGAATGAATTTTCAGTGGCGCGTTCAACGCAGCATAAGCTGAATCAATGCATCTGCTGTGCAAAAGCATCCTTTAGAAGATTCGGTGATCCAATGGAAAGCAGAAAGAGAGACAATAATTTAATCAAGTGTGCTTCGGAGATTTATTGGTTGTGGAATGAAGAAATCTGTTTGCTGGTCTGGCTTGTATTTGTTTTTGGATTTGTTGTTGTTCTTGTGTTTTATTTCTTTCTTTTGGCCATAGGAACCTGTGTACATGCTTGTCAATTCATGTAATCTGTCAGGTGGTGGAGACGGAGAGAGTTGCAGGTTCAGAGTTGTATTAAAACAACAGGCAAGATCAAGGTCAGGATGCAGGCAGTAGTCAGGCGATGTGCAATCAGAATAACCAGGGCAAAAGACAAAGACATAAAACATGACCAGAAAACACTAGGGCCTTTCGCACCACAGGAACCTTTTCGTAGTACCTGAACTAATTGTGGAACTACCCACTTTTTGGCATTTTCGCACCTCCGGAACTGGGTGTGATTTTAGTACCAGACTGCCTTTTTCAAGAACCAAATGAGCTCCTACTCCAGAGCAGGGTCTAACCAGCACAACTGGTACTATCCGTGATGTAAGTAGACGTTGATTGGCCAAACGTGTCCGAAAACGCCCTCAACCACCATGATTTAAAACGCAGTGTAAACATACTGTTCTTTCAATCACTTTACGTATACGTCGACATTCCATGTCCATTATTGTGAAACCCGTGAGGCACAACAAAAACACAGCTCCAATCACAGAGTCCTCCATCCTCCGGTTGTTTACATTGTTCTTTTTTGTTTCCGTTGCTGAACGCCGCGCACAAATGACGTCGCTGTTGACCGGCTTACGTCACTTCCTAGTGCCCACTGTCGGTGCGAATGCAACCCTTTAAACGGGGGAATAATTCGTGCAAAATCGCCCTGTACTTTAGTACTGTAAATTTAGTTCTGGAACTAAAGCGGTGCGAAAGGCCCTACTATGGCAAGACAAAGGCTTGGTATGAGCGTATACTTCACACTGTGGTGGTGGAATGAATGTCCTCATATACTGCTGGCATGATGGTATAAGTGAGTCCAGGTGTGTGTAATCAGTAGGACGGTGATGGTTGTTGGATGTTGTAGTCTTCAGCGGCCATGTTTGTAGGCCGCTCTCGGTTCTGGGAGTTGTAGTCCATGGTGAAATGTTTGTAGGCCACTCTTTGTGAAGCAACGCCCATTCCGAATCATGTAAATTCAAATGTAATGAAATTCAAGAAGACTGCTTACAAACATGCACAAACCTCTCTCATAATAAAGCATTTATATCAAAGCATAGAATTGTAAAAAAAAGTATTTGAACACACAAGTCTGTAATATTGTATTAAAATGGTTACACATTACCATGTTAAGGCATATGTTCACACGTTACTTATTTGTTGGCTCAGGTAGTTGGTTAGGCTACTTGTGTTTGGTTTAAGGCACCTTATTGCTGTTCAAATCCAGATCATTTGAGAATCTTTTTGAAATTCTCAGTTTCTCATCACCAACTGCACTTTACAGCTTACCAAAATAGACTATCCTCGTATCATTCTCACCGGCTTTTTTTTTTTTTTGGAAATCACACCTAGACTGCTTTGGGATTCTGCTCATGCCTTGCCAGACCGCTTGTTTGGAAGTTGTATTGATGCTGAGGCAACACTAGAACAATCTGAAACAGCATCATCAATCAAGGCCTTCCAGGAGTTTTGTGCAGAGCCCAGATTAAATCTCAGCTGTATGAGCTATCGAGAATCTAGACTTATGCGGTGGAGGGGGAAAATGATTTTTAAACTTTATGCTGGATTAAACATCAGACTGTCTTTGAAGCCTCTACTATGGGTATGAATAAATAGTTGATGTTTAAGAAATCAAATCATTTATAGAAGGTTTGTTCATTTTGATTCCCTTGATTACAAACAACGGTAATAAATTAAACAGTGGTTTATTTGAGTGAATATGATTCATGTTTTAGTTCAAGTTAATATTCAAGCTATTGGTTCTTGCAGCTAGAACTCTAAAGCGGTGACCTTGCAGTGACTCTGAAGAAGCCAACTTGGGTGTTAGAAAGACATTATATAAATGCAACACATAAACAAATAAATAATTAAAATAGAAGACTGTGAATTCAACCTTACTTTCAAGCTCAGTCCACTAGCTGAGGAAAAAAATGATCAGGATGACCCTTCTTACATGTTTCAAAGAAACAATTTGAAATTCCAGTTTTAAAAAATCATAAATGTTGCTTAAAATTCTTGTGCACAGATTTAAATACTTGTTTACACACATAGTCAGAAAGGACTAGAGGGAAAATAAAGGTCAACCTGCCACTAAAGTAATGACAAGACCAAAGACACAGCTATTGCTCTTAGATTTAACAACTTAACACATTTCGAAATGGTGAAAACATTCCTATTTACAGGAACTTGTTCTTCAGGACTTGTAGGAATGTGAGAGCATATGCTTAGCTAACTGAATGAATGCTAACTACCTTCTAATTTATTCAGTAACCTCAATCACAAAGGAATATATAGAGTATTTAATTTGTGCAGGAACAGGATCTAACACCTCTCAGATCTGAAGTGCCATTCCCAAACATATTTACATGAATCAGGCACCTCTGCAACTTTAAAAAGTAACAATAATAAAATAATTTGGATGAGTTTAATATTACAATCGACTCATTTCCGTGCTCCCCAATTGGTAACTTAATCATAGAGTACTCGCGTTATCGGTAACAATCTCACGCATGATGGATATAGTGAAAAGAGAAGATAGTAGTTTTCTGAATTCATTGTCATTCCTTAAAGAAGTAAGCAAAAGTCATGGCAGAGCAAGACACTAAACCCACAAGAGAAGTGTCATTTCTGTTGTTCAGCCCTGTGCTAAATTCAGCCCTGTGCTATACAGAATGTGTGTTTCTGGTTTTCTAAATGACAACAAACTGCCACAGATGATCAGAACAAATCCCGACATTGGGAGAAGACTATAAATTACATGAATGCGTTGTGAAGTCATCTGGAAAATTAGGCAGGCTAGGAAAGTCTTTTTTTTTTTTTCACTGATTTAGTATTAAGACTCAGAGCAAGATGTTTGCTGTAAGGTTGACTCCTCCAGTCGTCCTACGTTCTGGGACATCTTCCCTCCACTTCCCTCCACTAGATCACAACTCCCTTGGTGTTCAGGTATGTCTTGTGTTATAATTAAAGCCCTGAATAGATCTTTGTACATAACATACTATTTTGATCACAGTACAAGAAAAAAAATTTTGTATATAGTGTGTTCTGTGTCATACAAATGACAAACAAATGTATCAGGTGGAATATGCAATATCTTTAAATCCATAGGAGAAAGAATATGAATGTACTGCAGCTCTGGGATTGTTAGTGAGATGGACAGAAATGAGGGAGAAAGAAAGAATATCAAAAAAATATCCTGTTTATCCTTCATGAGTTATTTGGAGGCGACCTCCAACTGAATGTCTAATTGAATTGTTCTGGTGCACAAAATGTAGCCATGCCTGGATAGGCTCACACAGTGCTGCTCAAATTGTGTTTGTATATGCGCGCCTCTGGGACCCAATCGAAAAATTGACCATCTGGAAAAAGAAAGGCGATATGGCAGGAGTTTTATGGACTGGCAGCCTGCGAAAGAACATTATCCATGCATATGCTCTGCTCCAATGAAATACCTCTAACAGACAGTGTGTGTACAAACACGCCACCCACACCCTGCACGTCGTCTGCCACAAGGACACACTCCCAAAGCCTCCGCTCGACCTTTCTGCATCGTTACACACCAGAGATGAAAGTTTCGTTAGTGGACATGCACATACAGCATGCAAAAGCAAAAATAAACACTCCATAAGGTGTTAGGAGGCTATTATTCTAGATAAATGGCAGTTCAGCATTAAGCCAATGCCCTTTCACACAAACGCAAACACAAAAAAGCTGTAAATTTACAGCATTTATTTTACACCAAAATACTGCTTTATTATTTTACAGGATTATACTGTAAATGATTAGGCACTGGTTTATAGTAAAATACCAGAAAATGCAATGCATAGTGGGATATCTAACTTTTTTTGGAATAAGGAGTGTGAATGGTTAAAAAAAAAAAAATCTCCTCGTATCAACATGTACAAATTAGTGGAATGTTTTCCTTTTTGTGTTTAAGGTTATATTCTAGTGAAAACTTGTATTGTAAAGCACTGAAATTCATCTATAAGTGAGAGTTTAATGTATAAGTGAGAGTTAATTCAAAGGTAGAAGAGGCTAAAGCTAGTTGAACTTCTTGTGGTGACTCGGTGGTTAAAGTTTTGTGTTACAGATGGAGGTTGTGTGTTCAAATCCCAAAAAGCTGCCATGGCTGGATACTCGAGCAAAACTCTTAAACTTCAGCTCAGTTATATCCTGCCTCGACCGTACGTTGTGTCTGATAAAAGCATCAGCCAAATACTGTACTGATGTACTTATGTTTTATTTTATACTATAATTATAATTACAAGTATTTTACTTGCAGAACTTTGGAGTAAATTACTGGAAAGATACAATGATACACTGTAAAAATAACAGGAAAGTTATTATAGCACTCTTCCAACAATCTTCCACAATCAAAACATCATTTAGAAATGAATTTGAAAACAACATTACAGGATTATATGGGAGGTCTGTGGTTAAAAAACAAAAAACCAAACTTTCTGACATCTACAAGCAACATTTTCAAGCATTTTCAGATAATGATTAAAGACCTGCAGTAAATGAATGCAGATTATTATGTATTAACAAATGATATTATGAATGTGTGGGTGACTGAGGCATATCACATTTACTAATTAGTGTCTTCTCTCTCTCTGTTTTTCTCTCTCGCTCTGTGTGTGTGTGTGTGTGTGTGTGTGTGTGTGTGAGGTCACTGATAATGAACTGTTTTCTTGCGTATTTCTTAATATGACGGTTGTTAGCAAGTAACCAGAATTATTGTCTGAGTAATGTCTTTATGTGTATGAAAATTGTTAAAAAAAAAAAAAAAAAAAAAGCTTTCAAAATTCTCTCTCTTAATCTTAATCAAGTTTTATGTGAGATTTATGAAGATGAGTTGGTGTATAATTTTTTAAAAAGAAATGTGTGTGTGTGTAAATATTTTATTTGTAAGGTGAAATATCTGTGATTGTTATATGATAAGAGTTTTTTTTTTTTTTTTTTTTTTTTTTTTTAAGGTTTCAATAAAGGTTTGGTTAACCTCCTCTCTCTCTCTCTCTCTCTCTCTCACACACACACACACACACACACACACACATTACTGTGACTGTTGTTTGAGGGTCATTGTTTCATTGGTAACATGCTGATGTTTGTTACATTGTTAATCAGGCGTGATTGTTTTTTAAATTGATTTTTATTTTTTTTCTTCTATTTTTTCTATTCGAAACAACAAGGGGACACAAAGAAAGGGGGAGGAAAATATGTGAGAGAAGGATAGAAAACAGGATAGGCAATTTTACCTGCTGTCAGAGCAAACGCTGCTGCTGCGTCCTGTGAGAAAAGCACCTCCTGAGTGAGCTCAGCCTCGAGGCGCGAGCCGTAGTCATGGCAACAGGAAACACGCACTTCTCGCTCTCTGCGCCGGGCCGCGCGCGCGCGCGTGCGTGCGTGTGCGCGTGTGTGTGTGAGTGTGCGTGCGTGCGTGCGTGCGCGCGCAGGAACGTCATCGGTTAGTTCAGCACGAGGCGCGGGGGGGAGGTGCTCAGTCCCTGAAAGTTCGCAGTTTATCGAAAATATGTTTATGGAGTTAAAACAACAACAACAAGAACAGCAACAACAGATCTAATCGCGCGCGCGTGCGTTCGTCTCGGCGGAACCGGCACGCGCGCACGCGCGCGCGCACGCACACCCGCTGACTGTAAAGGCGGAAACCAGGAAGAGCGGCGCGCGCGCTGAGACTTCCAGTGCGAAAACTAGTGGGGGCCTTGTTTGCTCACAGCACAAAATAAGACAGGGGGGAAAAGATAATAATAATTATTATTATTATAGTCTGGTGTGTTGCGGTTTTGCAGTCTGAAGTGCTGAAAGATAATTAAATGACAAAAAAAAAAAAAAAAAAGCTCGATTGCAAGCAGAAGTGAAACAAATCTGATTTTTCAGGTATATTTTATTCAAGTATATTTTATTCAGGTATATTGATATACAGTATAAACTGGGAGACTTTAACTTAAACCCTGTTGGGATTGGATTAGTTTATCATGTTCTACAGGCAGGGTCACGTTAGTGTCACCTGGTCATACGATCACGCTCCACAATTAAATCATTTACAGCAGTAATTTATCAGTATTTAATATTAGCTATTTTAAGGAACTGGCAGTGATAGAGTTGTATCATTATTTATAGGAAAAATGAAAGTTGATGATATTGTTCATATGTGAATGTAAAGTAATGCTTTATACCTGGAGCTGCCATTATAATGCCTCCTTTTATCAGCTTGCAGGATCTCACTTTTCAGATTTTTTCTCATTTCTCCTCCTTTCCTTAAAAATGATACTTTTCCAGTTTGGTCAGATGAGGTGTTTTGCTTTAAATATTCATATAAATAACAATTTAGTTCATCTAATTCTTTCCTTCCTTACACCTCTATGGTTGTGAAAAAGAAATAAGGTTAGTTCAACTCCTTTCTTAAACCCTATTAAAATGTTGTACACATCTCTTCAGTGACAAAACTCTTACATCTGGACAGCAATAAAATGGCCACAGGAGGAGTGAGATTCTTTTGGGGCGTATTTTCTCCAAACGCAGATGTTTGTGTCACATAGTCATGTGATCACGCTGAGTATTTAACATTAGATATTTAAGGAACTGGCAGGGATGCAGCTAGTCATCATTCGTATATATAAAGTTGATGATATTGTTCATATGTGAATGTAAAGTAATGCTTTATACATGTAGCTGCCATTATAATGGCTCCTTTTATCAGCCTGTGGGATCTCACTTTTCAGATTTTATTTTATTTCTCCTCCTGAAAATGCTTTCCCAGGTAGCATGTGTAGTCGAGGTTTTACCTCCAGGACCAAGTATACGGTGGAGTGCCTCTTCTAAAGCGTAAATTTTTTTCGTCTCGTGTTTCAGGAAGTGTTTATCTGCGGAAGGGTCACTGATACACACACTACGAGACTAAATACGAAAAGTAGCAGCAGTCAAGGATCTTTTTTTTTCAACCTGAGGTGACACGTGCATAGAAAATCACAGGCATGATGTCTGAAATGATCAGACAACGACTAAGTTTGGCGAAAAATAGTAGGTAATTTAGCCTGTAATTTTATCAGTTGGGGACGGAGAAAAACACCGACATGGCCGAGCCGGACTGAAATAAAAGCACACAGGAGCAGCTGTAAAACAGGAAATTACCCCAGAACGCTGTGTAAATTTAATCTCATCTGAGCAGGGCTTTAGAGGCATTTATTTTCTGGCCTGATAAGTGAAAGTCAAAACTTATTCATGTGTGTGGTCAGCATCAAACAGGGTATTGACCCTGAAAATTATCAGATAAGAAAAATGACATATTGACGATACTTTGACGATATTTTTAAATGCATTTATAAAACTGTCGTGATTATTATATTACACATGTATGATGCATAAAACCTATACATAAGAATGTCCAAAATTACCAGACATGATTTGGTAATTTGGCAGGCATGCTTCAAGTCATATATTCTTAAAATACATAAATTGGAGCAAAGAAAAGTGAAGTGAAACACTGGATGCACCCCACAGCTGTGGTTAAATGATTCATTGGAGGATTTTATGTACATTAAATGGTGTTTTATGAGGTTTACTGGGAAATATAGAACATTAGGCCTATTACAGTATGACAAGATTTTTAATAGGTGTACTGGTATTCATATAATTTCAGAAAGTATTGGTAATATTTATTTTTATTTTTTCAAATCCTCACATTCTTGCTACTGCAAGAAATTCATTATAAAATGTTAATCATCCTTTAGTGGTGTTTTTAGCGTGAATTTATTTAACTGGTTTAAATTAAACTTTAGAAAACGTTAGTTATGAATTTGGGAAATACTAAAGATTTTCTAAAGATTGCTGTAAGAAATGAATTATACAGTGTTACTTAGACCTGCATTTTCATATGTAATCAATTTTACTTATTCTTCTGTGTTAGACACAGATGAAGGTTAGAATATGTTAGAATGTTAGAATATGTTGATGGTCAATTTGAGCTTGATGGTCAAGATTTTTTGAGGTGCCGTTATTAAAATTTGATTTATTGATGCCAGGAATAAGTATGCTGCATTAAATAATGTTTAGACGTGACCTTGAGAATGAAAGTAAAGGTCAAAACCAGTGAAAACATGCTTCTACTGCAAACATTTTTCATTAAGGTTCATTAGTTCATATTCCTCATTGTGGGCTTATTTGATTATTTGGCATATTTGGTTTATTTGATTTTATTTCGTTAAGGTATATTAATTCTGAAGTTCAAGGTTTGTTCATGGTAAATGATGTCAAGTAAGGAAAGAAGGAAGGAAAAAGAAAGGAAGAAAAACACTGCCTGGTCTGGAACCAACAACCATGCCATGGTGGAAGTCACTGAGATCACATTTTTTTCTCATTCTGATGTTTAATGTGAACATTAATTGAAGCTCTTGACCCGTATCTACTTGATTTTATGCGTTGTGCTGCTCCCACATGATTTGCTAACTGCATAATTGCATGAATGGACAGGTGTACCTAATAAAGTGGACGGTGACTGTATATCTCACAAAAATAAATTAATATAATGTCTAAGGTATCAGGGAAAGTATTCATAATCATTTTGTATAATAAGGTTTTGCAAGGTACATTCTAAAAGCTTGAAATAACTTCTGTTGTGAACAATCCTGTCTTGGATTTTTTTTTAGTGATTTTTTTTTTTTTCATTAAAAGAACCTAAATTACTTTATTTACTTCTCAACAAGCCTACTTTTGAAAATCACTGGAATTTTCCTTTAAGCACTTTGATATTTAAAGGTCAAAGGTGTTATTGATTCACTGTCATTATTCCTGGCAGGTCAACACAGGCCATTATTCAGTTTCTGTTTCTCATATTTTTTTGGACCAGTTGTTTTTTCCTGTTTTATCAAGAGTGAGTTCTCCCTGCCAATGGTAATCTATAATAATGTGGATTTAATTAACATATCTTTCCTGATTTAGCCATATGCCCTATAACAGACATCCAACTGCTTCCTAACTGCTTTGTGTGTTCTAAAGGTCAAGGGTTTGGGTTCCGCCTATTTCTCCATGCTAATGAAAACCTCCCTGCTTTGTGCATGCAAATGGTAATGCACTTGCCCTGTTCTGATGGACATGCAAACATGGAAGCCTGTGCATAATGACTTACTCTGGCTGTGTATACAAAACCTGAGCGTGAACCACAAGGGTGAGGCCTGTCAATAAAGCTGTGGGTGAATCAGCAATCCACTGTGATTGTGACCTTGGCCATGAATGGCTGCTCCCCATGATGAAGCATCCTTATCATTATCACTAGAATCATTTACTAAGATGACAGATTGGGTCCCTTAATCAAGTGAGCACAAATGAGTTACTGG
Source organism: Pangasianodon hypophthalmus (assembly GCF_027358585.1). Classification (NCBI taxonomy): domain Eukaryota; kingdom Metazoa; phylum Chordata; class Actinopteri; order Siluriformes; family Pangasiidae; genus Pangasianodon; species Pangasianodon hypophthalmus. The sequence goes on from NC_069720.1 coordinate 22,318,696, forward strand.
TAGCAAAGCATGGTGTCCGTCTTCTGAGGGATGGTGGTGTGCGGGGTGTACTGCAGGTGTGTCATGCCTAATGCCGTCTGTCATTTCTCACCCAGCGTCAGAGACACTAGTAGCAGCCGGAGCACAGCAGCTGCTCTGAAAAAGAAGGATGTGCCTTCACTTTCTTCTATACTAATAATGGAGGACATGGCTTCATTTCACAGATTCATATATCAGACAGGTTTCATGGGCTTTAAGCACTTAAACGTGCCTCATGACTTCACACAGCTTTCACAGAATATGAAAACAACGGAGTTTTGTAATTGACATGGCTTTAGTAATTTACCATGAGAATAAAATCTCAAAATCTCAAATTGAATATAAACACCAAATAGACTTGCATATATAATTGGTGTGGTCTAAATGATGATACTCTGGCTGCAAACTGATAAATCCAAACCCTCAGAGAGGACAGGTTTCTCATTTCAAGCTTAAGCTGGAGATTATTGCTAGGACAGTACAACATTTCCCCATTGATTTCTTACAGTGGACACTATATGGCCAGTTTGTGTGTGTGTGTGTGTTTGATTTGCTTGATATTGACTGGATGACAGAGTGCATTACATATCTCTCCCCTGAAATCCACCCATCTGCACCCGACAGTGCTCAGGACAGAAGGAGGGATGATGGTGGAGGAATGGAACAGAGGACAGGACTGGCTGGGGAACTGCAGCGGCCCGCAGGGTTGACATGATCTAATTAAGTGATCATGATGTCCGAGCTGGAAGGAGGAGAGGAGGTCCAGACCAAATGTTCAGTAGCGCTCACGCCTCTCTTTTGGGTTGATGCCCAAACACACATACACACACTCAAATCCCTGGACTAGACTCCGGCGATACAGACTTCAGCTCAAACCCCACAAAAGCAGAAGATAGCGATGTCTAAAGGGAGAGAGAGAGAGAGAGAGAGAGAGCGAGAGAGCAGTGCGGGTAATGACAAATCCTTCTGTCTCACCGCTGCACCTTACTAACAATACACCCAGACTTTAACTACTTCTGACAGTCAGTAAGATCTGTAGAATGTTGAATTGCTTGTAAATTGATAGGGATTCAAGGTGGAAGATATTTTTTGTATTTTTTTTTGTTTGTTTGTTTGTTAGTGCCAGCTTTTTATAGTGGTTTCACAATTTCCTGCCAACACACTGAGACAACCGTCTGTGTAACTGTGGAGAATTAGTTTCCCAATAATGTGTGTACTGAAATGTTCATTTTTATGACTGCCACTCAAAAATGCTACTAGACTATATTATTTAAAAAAAAAAAAAAAAAACTCTTTTTGGGCAACTTTTCTCAAATCAGCCAAGACATATTCAGTGTTTAATGGTTTTAATTACTACTAGAAACTACAAGTTAACTGAAGGTAACAAGTAATGGACGTCTCTACATATTAACTACCTTACACACAGACACACACACACACAATCGGTTGCACTATGGACAACCAAAAACTCTTGCATCTTTTGCACACTATGTCCTCAAAAAGCTGCTAAGATTCCTCTTTTCAAGCTGCTAAACACTTTCTACATTATTTTACGTATAACATCTATATTTTGTCTAATAGAGTCTATTCTATTTTATTTTTCTATTTTGTTCATTATATTCTTTTATCATATTCTGTTTTATGTATCACAGTTGCACTGTGGGATGAGGCACTAAGGAAAAACATTTCACTACATTAATACATCACAGGTATGTAATCTATGTGACAAATAAAGAACCTTGAACCTTGAACTTCCTGAAAAGGATTTAGGGTGACAGACATTCATTACTTGCTGGCAACAGTAGGTGTTTTTGTTGTGTTTTTAAGCATAGAGGAGCAGAAATGTGAGTCTTGTCCAGATTTATTTATTTAATGCATTTCTTAAAATGCAAATTGCTTTCATAACTGCCATCCTTACATGTTCTTTGTAGCTTCTTATTATTGGGATTTTATGAATAAGAGAAAAGGGGAGTTAACGGTTATTAAAATGATCAGGCTTGTAGTTTAGTATGCTTTCTGCACCACAAGGGCTCAAGGAAACTGATTGAAACTGAAATTACCAAGTGTGAATAATAACCATCCTCATCATCATCCTTGGTTTTATTCTGAGCTCAGGTTAATGTCTTCTGAGTTTTGTATGATCTCCCCGTGGGTCTCCTGCAGGTTCTTCACTTTTCTCCCACTGTCCAAAAACATACCAGTAGGTGAAATAGTGAAACATACCCTAGGTCTGAAAGAGTGTGTGCATGCTGCCCTGCGATAGACTTTGCACCCAGTACTCCTGGGATAGACTCTGGATCCATCCATGACAAAGACCAGGATAAAGAGCTTACTGATGAATGAATTAATGAATGAATGAATACCTATCTTACACATAGTGGTGTAATCAGACAAAAACAGCACAAACAAAAAATTGCAAGAAATAAAAAAAAAACAAAAAAAAAAACAAGACACCAGAGATCCACAGAGTTTTCTTATCCGCCTGGTTTTGCTAGTCAGAATCTCTATGATGGCGTATTGACTCCAGAAGATCAAGGGCAAGAAAATCCACTGCTAAAGGTCAGGCCAGTCAGAACATGACAGAAGAAATGAATTCAACCAACCGAGCAAACCAACCAATTATATCCAGTCACTAAGAATACACAGGGCATGTAAGGAAAGTCAAAATCCGTGGTTCTCTGAGTGCAGAGGTTTGAAGAGCTGAAAGCATGTTCACTTCTGATTTTTTTTATAATTCATGAAACTGTGGTGTAGCAGAAGTGGAAAAGGGAAAGTGTAGAAGTAATGGTATAGGCATGAGAAATGTTCAAGCTGAGAGAGAACACGAGATAGAGAGAGTAAAGCATTTGACATGTTCTAAGAAGGCTAGGCTGTAACAAAAAATTGCAAAAATAATGTTTCTGTAAGGTTCTCAAAACATGATGTAATAAAAGTTTGCTTCGTGTTATTAGATCAATGCTTACACCCTGAAATTTGTTAATTTTTTACAAAAATACTGCATATACTGTATATTAGAAACTAAAAATAATATTTAAAAAAAACTTTTTTTGGATCACAAAAGAACAAGAAAATAAGACAGATGAATGTTCTTGGAAGCAAAAGGTCCTGTAACCGTTGTTGTTCTTCTTTCGGCTGCTCCTGTTAGGGGTCGCCACAGCGGTTGGCACAGCTTTTACGCCGGATGCCCTTCATGACGCAACCCTCCCCAATTTTTAGCCAGGCTTTGGACCGGCACTGGGAGTGCACGGTCCTGTGCAACCCCAGTAGCTGGGGTTGTTTCTCTGGCCGGGAATCAAACCTGGGCCACGGCGGTGGCAGGGCCGAGGCCTAACCACTAGTCCTCCAGGGACCCAAAAGGTTCTATAACCATAATGCTTAAAAAAAACTACACTCTTTAGCTGGGGCATTGACGCAGGGCCAGTCAGGAGATTGTATTAATAGGCGTCAAATTTCCAAACTGATACAATAATGAATTGAATGAAAAATCTTCTTAATAGTAAATCTGTCAAAATGTAGCTGTGGTCTGCCAGTCATCCAGAGCAGTTTTCTGTGCCATATGGCAGAATGCACCCGTTGGAGTTTTCTAGAAACATTCTGAATGACTATGAATACAGATTGTCTTTAATGAAGATAATGTATGAAATTGTGTATGTGTGAGATGAATGAATCCCGGTGTGGGTTGTGTTTGGCTGCATGGTGTTGTGAATGTTGTGTTTTTCTTTGTGAATTGAGTGTCATTATGGTGCTGCTCTGTTTCTGTTTGCCCGCTCACTGGGTCTACAAATACACAGCCTCCCATAAGCCCATATTCACAAAAAAACATTTGCAGGGCAAATCTACTGTGTGTGCAGACATGACTGTGGGTTGCAGTGAGATTGTAAACTGTGTGTTTGTGTTTGCAGCTTTAGATCCATTTTGCTTGGTGGGTTTGGGTTCATACGATTGATCTATGAATTTCCTCGTGTAAGTCCATTTGCCGAAGGATTCCCACTAAATCCAGTTGGTGTATTTCTTTTTTCTTTTTTTTTTTTTTTTTTACTTCCCAATTTGTTCCACACTTCAGAGCTGCTCTTTGTGAGGGGAGAGTGGTCTGGGGCTGTAGCAATGATGAGGAGAAAATGAAAGAGAGGGAGAAAGGGATGGAATAAGAGTGTGTGAAATGGATGAGTTGCTGTTTAGAGCAGCAGCTGGAAATCAGAGAGTACAGACGGAGAGGGACAGACCGTATCGAAATAGCTACTTCGTTATTGTGTATGTTTGTGTGTTTGTGAAAGAGAGTGTGAGAGAGAGAGAGAGAGGCAAAGATTTATCGTGTATGTGTGTATAAGAGACTGAGAGGGAAAGATTTAAAATGCATCTTCAATCATGTTGTGAGAACATGTCAGCCTAGACATGTGTGCATGGCTGTACGTGACAAATCCTCATGTGCGTCCCAACTGACAGGCGAACTGAGGCCTTAGAGACAGACATGGCTTATGTCTATAAGTGAGCACTTACCTTCTGTGTAGGAATAATAATAGCTATAGGAGCTCCGGTTTGATCCTGAGCCTGGGTTACTCTCTGTGCAGTGTTTCACATGTTCTCCCTGTGTCTGCATGGGTTTCTCCAGGTTCTCCAATATCCTCTCGCCTCCCAAAAATATGCCTGAATGAGTATGTGAATGAGTATGTGAAGATACTCTGCAATGAAATGGCGACTGATATATAGCCTTTGTTGTTATCTTAATAGAATTCATGTATATTACATTAAGATCACCCAGAGCAAGCACAGGAAAATGGCTTTGTGTGCTCTGCTGCTATTGTCCTTCAGGTCTCTATCCTCCCAAACTGTTGCCACTGCTCTCCACAGGCCGATCTGGCTTGAAGTGGACTGCTCAACCTCCTTCAGGCAAACACCAAATAGGGTCTTGCACCTGTTAGAACTCATCCATGACCAAAGAAATAGATTCAACCACTGAACACCTCTTCTGCAACAAAATTATGGCTTGGATTAGTGAAGTGAAGTGAAGTGACGTGTGGCCAAGTATGGTGACCCATACTCAGAATTTGTGCTCTGCATTTAACCCATCCAAGTGCACACACACAGTAATGAACACACACCTGGAGCTGTGGGCAGCCTTTTTTGCTGCGGCGCCCGGGGAGCAGTTGGGGGTTCGGTGCCTTGCTCAAGGGTTTCACTTCAGTGGAAGAGAGCGCTGGTCATTCACTCCCCCACCTACAATCCCTGCTGGACCTGAGACTCGAACCCACAACCTTCAGGTTCACCTTCGGGTTACAAGTCCGACTCGCTAACCATTAGGCTGCGACTGCCCCCAGAATTAACCCTCTCCTGCACAACAGCAGCAGCAGCAGCAGCAGCAGCAGCGGTGGCGGCGGAGGCAGTCCCAAATGCTAGTGGTTATACTAAGAGCACTTATCAGAATGCCTTCTGAGAAGTAATGTTATGAATCAATTTACATACATTTACGATTCACCAATTATCATTACGCTGATCATTACACAATCACCAGCTATGTTTCGCATAGTGCGATGTTGATGGCTCCAGAGAGATGAGGGGAGGGGCCATGTGCATGACTCCAAAGATCTGAAATAGAATGTACTACTCGTTGCAACTCCAAACACATAAAATAATAAACCCACAATGTCATGAAGTAAGGTGTGAGTACCATTGCTAGTCACTGGGGTAGTTCCATCATTGTTACACACATCCTCTGTACCTTAGGTATGAATGGCTCACCTGGAAATGTGAATGTTTTTCCATTTAAAACTTATTAAAGGTGTTCAATTACACTGTAAGGACTACTTCATAAGCTTTTCCTACTGAGACATACCTGTACACACCAATGATACAGAATTCACACCCTTGAGGGTATTCCCCCAGTGACATGCAATGGTACAGTCTAGTACTTTTTTCCTCTTTTTGTGTAGCTGATCAGTAAATTAGTAGCTATTTTATATATTTACGTTGATTTATTTGGCAAACACTTATCCAGAGCAGCATTTTGATCTGAGCAGCTGAGGGTTAAATGTCTTGATTAAGAGCCTTGCAGTGGTTCTCTGGCAGTCTGGGGATTTGAACTCACATCTTGCTCAGAGCTCAGAACCTTAACCACTGAGCCATCACTGCTCATACCTAGGTCATTAAACACCCCAAAACAGCATAGATAAACAAATGTTTTACATAAATCAACTGTGACAGAGGGATGCTCAACCACTGTTGCAGATAACATAGTGAACTTTATGTTTACACAGCCCTACATTTGTATACCAACTTGCCAACCTTTGGGGAATTTCATGAAAAAAACGGATAAGCTAGTGAGAACACCAACTAGACACGAGTTCATCATTTGAGACAGAGCACTGCTAAAGCAAGGCTAAAGCCATAGAAAGGAAACAAGGGAGAAAGAAGTACTCAAAGGATGAAAAAAGGTAGGGATTTAAGTGTGAGAAGAGATCGCTGATCATTGCTAAGTTCCTATGACAGCTTCCTTTTCTTTAAACATCTTTTTATTTGGCTGGTCAAGCCAGTGCCATTCTAGGGTTTCAATGCGCTTGCTCTCTTGGCACTTGGCTGTCTGGTATTGTTGCAAAACAAGAAACTAAACCGGCCAAGCACCTTTCATCCCCACACATTCAACCACCTACGTGCTTCGAAATGTCATGCATTCAGATGGGAGGCTTCTCAAAGTGCAGATACAATGGCACACAACTAGGCACACACTTGCACTTGCATGCTGACGCACACATGCACACGAGTACAGAGTAACCTTTAATACTGCTTTTCTGTCTATCCCTCCCTAGAATTGAGAGTCTAAACGGATGAAATAGGAGATTGAAGGTGAAGTTGGATGTCCCACACGGCGACCTAGGTGTTGCTCGAGGCTCCTTACACTGAACTCCTGTGTCCTGACTTCCCAACCTTATAAATCAATCTGCCCTTCGAACAGTCTGATGAAATTATTTGACTCTGGAGCAAGACGAACATGACGACACCTTGCTGCAAGTCTGCCCTGCTTGCCATCAGCGGGGTGACACTGATATAATCACATGCAGAAATGCTCATGGAGATCTTGCTCACATGATGGTTTGGGATCAGGAAAAGGCTGGGTTTCTTATTACATGCTAAAGAACATGTGGATGAAGTTAAGGCAAAGTGCTTTCATTTGTTTCTTTTTTTCCAGTCACAGACTCACTCACTCACTCACACACTCACTCGCTCACACACACTCAGTCACACACACAGACAGAGCCATCTTTTGGTGCATGTGGAGATCATTTTCAGCTTTTGGTTTTCAAAGGCACCTGGGGAGATACCATGATGTGGCAGATTTCAGCAGGAAATCTTATAGAAAGTGAGAGAGACACACACAGAGAGAGAGAAAGAGAGAGTAGTGTGTCTGTGTGGTTGCTAAGGAACTGCCTGAATGAGCCCAAATTGTACTGTCTGGTTTCCATCAAAGTGCTAGCGCAGGAGCAAGGTAGGAGCTCAAACCGTTCTCCTTCTCTTGCTTTCATCGGCAATATAGCAAAAACTCAATCCAGTACAATGCACAAAAGCTAACTGATCACTTCTAGATGCTATCATTCTGAAGGAACAGCATTGACAATTGTCTGCTCGATGGAGTAAGATAGCTTTGTTCAATCGATTATCCATGTAGAGTTGTGCAATGACAAGGTTAAGAGGGAAAAAAAAAACAAGGTCGGATTTGGGTTTCAGGTTGTGTTTGAGATTTTCTCAGTTTTATACAAATTAATTATGACATATTTATGTAAGAAAATCAATGAATCATTACACCAATCCTATTCCACAGGTTGTTTTGTTCCTCAGTGTTTATTTTTGAATATATTTAGAATCAGATCTAGCCTATATCAACATATCAAAAATGATATATACTTGAATATACCTAGGATTTCTCTAAGTTTATTAAGCCTATACCCCAGCATTATAATAATTTCAAACTTGTCTTGTTCTATTGGCAAATAATTTTTCTATACAGTGTGTATACATTAAACAGTATCCCATATTAAATATTTGACTACCATGTTTACCAGAATTTAAAAAACTAGACAGTGCCCTTCTATAAATAATGATGCCAGCGAGGACAACATGACCACAAGAGAAATCTGGAGTGCGTTTTTGTTAACTAGTGTGAACACAGGGTAAGAAGCACTCACCAATGTGACTGGGAGGAAGTGTAAGCCTGAACATTTGTCTAGCATGTGAAACAGACATCACTCTCCACCATTCATATAACCATCTCCAGTTATTTTGTTGCCATGTATAACTCATTCCCATGTACCATAAGTGCGCCTTCTTGCATTTTTCCTTCGTTTCATGGCTACCTCCTTGAGAGGAAATTATAGCAATTACTTCATTCAGATGACTCCGCTTTTACTTGCCCCCTTTCACGAACATAAAAGCATCTCTTTTACTCTCTGATATATTTCTTATACTGCAGTGCTCGACGTTCTTCATTCTTGTGTCCTTTGGGACGCAGCAAATACATTCCCACCTCTTTGACCCCATAAGGTCTGAGTTTATTAGTCAGTTATTCTAGTATTATTTGGAAAGGTTGTAATTACAAGAATGAAGAATGTAAATCTGTAAGTCTGGATGTTGACAGACAGTTTAATGGGTTAACTGCTCTTTTTTGTCTCGGCGTAAAGCAAATGAAATGTATGATGCTCAGTATATGACAGTATTGTGTTACAGTTTATAACAAAAGGACAACATAAGTAACATAAGTAACATTAGGATCATGCTTTATTTTGACGTGATTTCCCTTACACAGTTGTGCGCACACACACACACACACACACACACACACACATAAAGAAACACGTACTTACACACTCAAGCCTGTATATTCTCTTTTCCAGGTTTAAAGCTTTCTTGATTAACTTGTTTCCCTCTCCCCACTTGGTCTGTTTCCATGTTTCAGAATAACAAAAAGCGTCTGTAATTAGTCCATGCCAGCTTTAAGACACCACTAGGTGGTGCTAAAGTGCCAATGAAGCCTACCTTTCTGTCTCCACAGAACACCATGTGCTCACCAGACCCTGTTCCACCATCCACATTAACATGAAAGAGCTGATGCTAATTTTTTTTGGACATTTTCTTATGTGTTCTTTCATTCAAAGTCAGAGCAAGCAAATGGACTTTCTCAGACGGACCTGATCCTAAAGTTCATTTGAATGCAGGGTATCAATTCACTCCATGGTTGTTTACCATGCAAAGTACAGGAGCACAAGACCTGCGTATGGGTCACTTGTTATTCACTTATTCACAAACCCAGACTTCTTGTATACAAAGAGCTGTGCAGCCAGCATTTGTAGGTTTGGTCTTTTTCCTTACACCATCCACCTAATATGTGACAAACCTTCCTTAATCGATGCTGCCATGGTGTTCCATGTTTTCTCTGTCAAGATGAATATTATCTATTATAATATTCGAGAATATTCAAGAATTAATGGATCTGTTCAAAAATAATTAATACAACTCTCTGTTTATCATGTAGGTTTGATCTGGTGAAAATATTACAAATAAAAATAACGCAACACTCACATAAAACATAATACATACAGTATACAGATTTTATATATAATATATTTCAACTACAACAAGGTGTAAATCTCACATTCGATTCTTCAGGGAAGAGGGATAGTGAGGATGTGAGCAAACTGAATCAAGCCAGCAGTCTTCCTCTCTCTCTCTCTCTCTCTCTCTCTCTCGCTCGCTCTCAGGTGAGAGGATGTGACACATGAAATCGGTTACATGGCTGACTTGGCTTGGTAGCCAAAGATAATAGCAAGAAACAGCTGTGAATTGCTGGTTTCATACTTTCATGATCATGTGTCAATTTGTACACTGTAAAGATACAAACCCGTGAGAAATGCTTCACACCTATTTAAGGACAGGTTGAGGAGAAAAAAAAAAAATGATGAGAGATGCAAAGAATGTATGGGTTAACTTTTCCCCCCAAAGGGTATTGATCATCCATCAACATTCATTACCTGTTCTTGTGCAAACCACGAGGAAGCTGCAGATCTCTCTGACAGCAATTTAACAGCTGCTATTTTGGAGAGGAAAAAAAATCTATTCCATCGTTGTTTTTAAGATCTCAAATGATCATTTCCATACATCCTTAAATCACTGACACCTTAGTTCAGTGTGTAGGGACTCGGGGTGATATTTTTGCTCTGCTGTGTGCCAAATAAGCTGCCGGATACCTCCACTTTATTTCCACATCAAAGGCTTGAGTAAGGAGGCTGCCTTAACAGAAGCACTGATAAGACTCATGAAGACTTAGAGGAAGCTCAGTGTCTTATTCCCCTAGCTCCCAACCCACTGAAGAAGCACAGCAGGGCATGGCTGCAATAATTTCAGATTTACCGTGCTACTATATTTCTTAACACAATATTTCCCCTAATTGCGAGCAGTAAATACTGAATTGTGGCTAATTTCCAAATATGCAGCTTTGGCTGAATTGCTGGCAGCTTTAGTTTTAGTCTTTGTCTTTAGTACTCATATAAAAGAAAATGCAAGAAGGAATTGTGGTGTTTCATTGTCTGAATATGTACATTATGTTGTATTATTTTCAGTCCAGCAGAGTAAAAGAGCAAGAACACACACTGAAACGTGAAATAGCCTAGTCTTTGCATCCTGTTCTTTCAGCCCTGGTCCTGGTAAATGACCCCTTTGTCCCTGTCTTTTTCAATGGGAGTATAATAATGATAATTGTGGACTAAATTGCAGCTTGAGAACAGAGCAGGCTGACAGTAGCTTCCTGAAGCTGTGTTCTGCTTGTGCCCCTGCGGTCATCTATGTACCACATAAACAAGCGCAAAGCAAAAAAAAAAAACACACTCATATTCACACACAAAGGCCCTGACATACAAAAAGATCCCTCCCTCTACTTGTACTATACTTACGTGGTCATTTGTGTTCAGATGATGGAAAGGCACAATGTCTCAAACACACACACACACACACACATAAACACAAACAAGCACGCACAGCACCAGTTGTAATTGCAATGTTAAGAATTCCGATATTTTGGGCTTTGTGAACTGCAGAAAAGAAGAGAGTGTGAGGCAAAAAAAAAAAAAAAAAAAGGCAATGTGTGAATTAGTCAAGGGCAACCCAAAAAAAGGTGAAGCGAGACGTCTTTATCCTTGATGGAGTCTTTGACCTCATTAGAATTACTTTGTTGGTGGGGGGAAAAATGAATCTGAATGTGTGATTCTGCTAAGGAACCTAAAGGCATGTCTGAATGTGGCTGCCAGATGAAAACAATTTCGCTCACTCTCGTTTAATTACGTCTTTCACTTCTCTAATTGCCAGACTGCATGGAGGCAACATGCACCCAATTTGTTAGAGAGAACGAGTGAGTAAGATATTATTTGGTGATTAAAGGGAAGGTGGAAGGAGTCCTTTGCATTTCATTGTTTATGAATTAATCAGGATGTAATTCCCGAAAATTACTGACAGGTGACTTTATAAAAATGCACTAATAATCGTCTTGGCAGCTAAAATGACATTGCTTCTATGGGAACTGCATATTTATTCAGATCAAGATGTGTGAATTCCACACGGCCATATATTGCTCATGCTTTCCCCGCCTTCTCCGTCTGCTCTCCCACACACTTACCCCTTCTGTTCATTCCCCATTTTTGTCTTCTGCTCAGGCAGACAGATCTCCTCTTCTGTGCTGGATCTGCTGTTGATCTTTTGCAATGGTAATTCTTTACACTGGCTCCTGCTGACCAGACCCTGTTCTCTGCCTCTGTGCTGACTGATGGAGGAAGCATCGGATGCTGGCGGACCACCTACTCAGCCTGCATAAGCCGTTGCTGCAGAGCAATACCCTCCACAGAGTAATAACAGATAGAACAAATCCTGTACACACAAAAAATAAAAAAATAAATAGAAAGGATAAGCAGAGGGAGAGAGAGGAGATCTTTTAGAACCATGCAAAGTACACAAAATGCAGCGAAGTTCCTGGTGCCTGCATTTACGACGGAGAAAGAGACAAATGCTTTCTGCTGCACGACTCGGCTTGAGTTTCACTTTCATCAGTAATACAAAGATAGGCTCTGTATTAGGTCACCCAGATTCCATGGTTTTTTAGTTTTCAAAATTTTACTACTCCTGTGCTTGTGTGCATTGCCTGAAATAATGCGATGACCCAACTCGATGATAACTCCTCTGTAAAAAATCACTCTGACCCATTTTGATGTAAAGTAGTGCAGGGTGCTATTCTCTCTATCCATTCTTTATGGCTCAAATGAACAAACGAGAGCGAGTCATGTCTCCACTGTCTATAAAGAGCATTCTCTTACACAAACCAATTTATTACAATTCCCACAAGAAAGAAAATGGAACTGAGTTAGACGATAATGCACTGTTTTCATATAGACACTGATAGTCCCTGAAGGGCGGGTGAAAGCGAGAACAAGGAAAAAGGGAACGAAAAGATACACACTGAGCTTTATCTGTGCATGACGGATGGAGGGTGTGTAAAAATGTAAGAGTGCTTGAAGGATTACTCTTGGGTGGTATTTGCTGTAAAACTTGAGAGTTGGCTGGACTTCAACTCTGATCAATAAGCACATATGTAGGACATTAGGCATTTGTGCCAAGTGTCTGTCCCATTTAGAAATATACACCAGCCTCGTCGAGCAATCGGGGATTATTCATCTTGACTCCGACGTACACTTGATCTTCCTTATGGTTTGTGTGTAACACGCAGCATTACAGTTCAAACACATTTATTATTGAAAGAACAGCAGTAAAACTGTGGGTGTCTTGACTCTAACTGGGTCTTCAGGAAACAGAAGAGGAATCACATTAATATAAAAAGGGCATGCGACAAGGTAATGCACTCGCAGCCAGAGGAAGAATGTTGTGAGGGATGGAAAGCCTGCTGAATATGCTCTGTGTGAATTTGACAAGCCTTGTGCTATAAGAAATTATGAAATGACACATTCATTAATTAATGTGTTTTCGAGTCGTGTCAAATGTATGTCATTGGCTAGTTACCACCAACTCACTTTTGATTGGTCTTGATGGCGACTGGTAAGTTTCGAAAAGCTAATCAGGAGTTTGTTGATGATTAGTGTCAGCGCAACTCCCATTGGTAGCTAAAATGGAGGGTGAACCCTTTCATACCAGTGCCTCAGACAGCAGCAATTACAGCTAAGTTGTTTGTCTGGAAGAAGCTTAGAGTAAGAGCTGGGGGAGAAAATGGAATCAATCTTCTATCACTGGAATGAATGAAGAATTAATCCCCGCGGTCTCCCATGAATTGTTTTCCAGTTCCGACAACTGCTTTCTCTGTCACTCCTTTTAATCGCTTGGCAAACTTTAACTGTTTGTTTCTTAATTTAATCTTCTAAACATTAATTAAAAGTGTGAGGCGGGACTGTGTCTGAGAAAGGTGCGAGCGTGTGTCACTCCAAATCGCCATCCTCTGCCGATCTTCCATTTCCCAAGGTTTGTCAAACTGACAAAACAATAATTGGAAATATGCCTTTGTGAGCTTATCTCACACCTGCAGAACAAAGAGGAATCAGGAGAGAGAGAGAGAGAGTGTGTGTGTGTGTGTGTGAGAGAGAGAGAGATGTTTGGTGTAAGTTGGAGAATGGTAAGAAGTGTGGAGGATCACAGCAGGTGTCCAGACACGCAGTCAGAACATGCACCAATGCATGCACAATATCCCGCTTCTCTGCATGTGTGTGACCTGCTAGCAGTGTGAGATCAGGCCTATGCCACAGTGTGAGACTTTCCCTTGGGGTGAGAGATCTATTCAGCCTCTATACTTAAAGGCCCTTCATTACTGTCTTCTAGGGTACACACACACACACACACACACACACACGCACACACACACACAGGGCATAACCCTGTCTCTCTGGTCAGTAAATACAGCTCACAGTGAGAAGCATTGCAAGTGATAAGTGGAGTGCAGCTCACACACCCAGAGAGAGATAGATCTCTACCCAGAAAAATCTCCGCACTTTGATGGGTGCCCCAAAAGCTGCTCAGACAATTTCACACAATGAACCATGATCAGCGGGGGGTGGTAAGACCTACCTGTGACCAAACGCCTCAGCTTGGCAGTGTGTGATAGTGTATGGGTGTAAGAGACAACACGGAAGAGTAGGTCAGAGGAAGACAGATAGAAGAGAGAGAAAGAGAAAGAGACCGTAATAATTTCAGAGGCAGTTGCATGAGCAGTATTCTGGATACTTTTTTTTATTGTAAATAATAGAATTTTGACTAACCTGCAGAATACATGTCCCAGTCAATCAGCATATACAACTAACATCCTTCAGAATTATTCTCAGTATGGGCAAAAATAATAAATAATAAAATGAACATTGCACACAATAATTCAAATGTTCTACTCAAATAATTGTATATACTATTTACCTTTGTTCTAAGGATTCAGTTTTTAGTATTCTTTCTCAGAAACAAATGGGTCAAAGTTGTTCACACACACACACACATAGACTCCCTTGTTACTTTCAAGCAAATATGAGGTTACACACAATTAAGATTTTTGGCCATGCAAACCATCAGTATGTTTGGCTAAAAGTTGAGGCTGTTGCAAATATCAATAGTTTTAGAAATTCCACTAAGCACCAGCATATTTTAACCCAAAACCTGGTTGCTTCTGGCAGGAGGTTAAGACTTGGCCAAAAATAGAAATGGAAACATAAAATCAATATTTTGAAGTATCTTATCCTCCAGATTTGAACTCTATTGAAAGTCTGTGGTTTGAATTGAATCAGACAGTGTACATGTGAAAGCCTGAGAATATAAATAAGCTAGAAATGTCGTATCTAAAACTTTCTCCAACCTCCAACCAGGAAGAGGCTCAGTCTATTATTCTCTCAAGGAGCATAAGGCACAATGAAATAATAATTGTGTGTGTGTGTGTGTGTGTGTGTGTGTGTGTGTGTGTGTGTGTGTGTGCGGGGGGGGTGCTAACAATTTTAAAATCATAAGTTGACTGTAAATTAAACTGTATATAGAGAGAGATCTTGTTATTTTGTTAATTTTAAAAAGGCATTCAGTTCTCTTTGGCCTGAGGACCTATATGTTCTATTAAATTTCCAACCACAAAATTGGGCAGAAAAATGAAATCATTAAATGAGTGTATTTTGGGAAAATGCGGGGTAAAAATTGAAGACAAATGCATGTGTTATTTCATTATGTTTTTCTGCAATTTTTGTGCCTTCTTGCAGAAGGGAGCTGTGACATAGGCATTCAGTCTAAGACTGCTATATATTTGCATTAATGAGGTAATGCTGCCAGTGGAATAGTTCACAGTTCCTAGACATAATCTTCAATACAGTCGAAATTATTAGCCTCCTGTAGGCAGATAAACTGGACCTTCTAAAACGTATAAATGATTTTCTAGAGTTAAAAAACCTAGACGCCAGGAAAGCAAGCATGAAATCTGTTACAGCACATGACACACACCACTTACCTCGAGCTCATCAGACTCAAATTCATTCATTTGATTTTTTGGCATGATTGTTTCCTTCTCAGTATTGCCAAGGCAACGGAAGGTGACAAAGCATACAACAAATATCCAAATGACCTGTAAATAATAGAAAGCTCACAAAATTGATACTAACAATAAATGTCTGCTCCAATATTGCTGAGATGACTTACTCAAGAACATAAGTGTGTTATTTCTTCACTATCCCTCAGGCTACGACACACTGCAACAAACACAGCTACAGCTGCTGTGATGTCCCTCTCCTATGAGAATTGTCACTTTTCAGCAGTGGTGAATTTATTAAAGAAGATTTTCCATATGCTTGAAAAAAAAAAATTGCATCATTACTGCATCAGAGAGATTCATTATGCCAGTAAAAACCAGTAAAAGGCAAATACAATAAAGTACAAATGACACAATACTGATAGACTCATTTGAATGCAGTGAAAATGATTTGATAGTGTAATATCAACAATTATTCTCAACGGGAGTACGGAATTCGTTCTTATTAGATGGGACATACATTAACACAAATCGTACGTGCCAAACGATTATAAAAAATATCCAAAACAAAAACACTAACCACTGTATTTATGGCAGAATTAGGCCAGTATCTGTTAACAATAAGCCTTTAAAAAAATAAGCCTATTTCTGGATGGACTAAAAACCAAGAGAGACTCTGCAGACATTACAGAATCAAGAAGAGACTCCCAGAAAGAGTCCCTTTAGATATGTGGATCCATAAGAGCTATTATCAAGGCAAGGCTAGATATAAACCAGGTTATTAATCCTAGTAGGAACAGTTATTTTTATTGTACAAGGGTACAATGAAACAAAAAAATCATCTTTATCTCCTGACTTTATCTCAGGCCGATTATAACTAAGAGCAGTGTCATTGATTACAGAATAGACTTGGAAAAGAGGAGATATAAAGACGGACGGTGTATGACTAGGGAGTGCAATTTTTTTCTTCACTGTAAAAGCAAAAAGTCCAAATTGAAATGTAAACTTACAAATCAATCTCAAATTTTGCAACTCTCAGGACAAAATGTGGCTTAAAATGCCACCGTATAAGACACCAAGTGACAAACTCCTACTCACCATATGTGATGTGTAAATATATATTGATACTTGGCTTAATAATAAGAATAAGAATAAGAATAAGAAGTAATTTTCTACAGCCATGACTTGTTAAAGGGTTCGAACCCTTTTCGATCCTGAGCTTGAGTTACTGTCTGTGTGGTGTTTCTCTGCACGTTCTCCCCATGTCTGTATATCCTTCGAGTGCTCTGGTTTCCTCTCATCTCCTGAAAACATGCCTGTAGGTGGATTGGTTGTGATAAATTGCCCCTAGGTATGAATGAGTGTGTGAATGTGTGTGTGCATGGTAAACTGTGATGGACAGCCAATCCTTCCTGGGTGTATTCCTGCCTCAAGCTCAGAGTTTGGATCCACCGTGACCCTGACCAGTATAATGTAGTTACTAAAGATGAATGAATAACTTATATGTTCAGGTTACATACTGGTTAAACCATTTTTCTATTTTTACGCTTGGGTAATGGTAAACAGGACACATGGTTTTGTTAAGAAAACTGCTAAGTACTGTACTGAAATACATTAGGAGAAGAGGAGAGACGGAGGGGTGGAGGTTAAGCAAAATATGTTACATTAGGCATGGCATTAAGTGGACCACCTGAAAGCATTGCCATATAATGAATGCAGCTGTGGTATTTCATGTGAATGTGTGGAGCAGACTAAAGAAGCGTTTGTCCTTCAGCGAGTATGTCCTTGTGTTGTTCAGGGGGTTTGCTGAATGTCAACATCACAGCCATCTGCTACACACATATTTAATGTTTAAAAGCATTTGCAGAAATTAAACAAATGGTTTGAAGAGTGCACACACGTGAGGCACTTGTAACAGACAGTACAGAGACTCATGTCATTTACAAACCTTACCAAATATAAATCTGTATTATCACATAAATGGGATTGTTCAGCCCACAGTTTCACAAGCACTTCGGATCGGATTTGTTAAACTGAACTAATACCTTCTCCAAAGAAATCTTTGCACATACCTTATTGTCTACATGAAACACTGTTTTATGCCTGACAGCAAGTTAGAATTATTCATTAGAACTTATCACTATTATTAATCATTGTTATACCAAACTCCGGAAGCTCATGGAAGAATTCACTAAACATTTTGAATGATTAATGATTTAAATGTTTTGGCAGAAGGAAATACAATTTCTGCAAAGAGACTACGAGAAATCCTGCTTGATGACTATTCTAGGCAATGTTATATAGTATAAGCAATGATTTTGCTCAGCACTTAATGGTTCAGCTGTCCACAGAATATTGCTAGATTCAAAACTATTTTCTAGTTTGTACCTTATGCCAGAGAGAGAGAGAGAGAGAGAGAGAAAGAGAGAGAGAGAGAGAGAGAGAAGAGTCAATAAAAAGTGTCAGTGATGAGGGAAACTTGCTCCCAGAACTAGCCTTGATAGAAAAATTTAAATTTAATAAAATGTTTTGTACTACATAAAACTCTCATTTCTATAGAAAGGACAGCAGGAGAGAGAGAGAGAGAGAGAGAGAGAGAGATTTTCATATAGCCTGTCCAGAGCACAGCCGCTCACTCGGTCTCATTACCTGAAGACAGACTGTCGCCATTAAATTGAAATTTAATTTACGGAATTGCATTTTAATGTGCGTATTCCCTTCCATCCGTCCAAATGTGGTTCCCATCACTAGTGTGTCCTAAGGACATTTAATTGGGCTAATAGAGGAGCCTATTAATAGCAGAGCTTACAGTTTCTATACTATTTCATCCAAACTCTTACAACATGCCGATGATGTCTAAGATGCAAGACTGCCTTATATGTTGCTTCTCTGTCTTTTACTCTTTTTATCTAAAAGTCATGTCAAGGTCTCACCAAATTATTATTTAGTCACCCACTATGTTATTAGCCAGATGTCAACACAGTTTATCAGACCAAGATTTCGGAGAAAGCAGAAGGAAAGCAATCAAGAGAACAAATAAATAGTGTATCTTCTATGATCCCTCCTTATCCTCCTGAATCAATTCGCATGCTTCCTTGTCAAGGATGTAGTGCTCTGAAATGAGGAAGAGCAGGAAATATTACCAGTGCGACACTAGCGAATGTGCCTCAATCTCCGCATAATCAAAGGACATTAGAGACTAAGAAGCTTCAAACGACCCGCATTAAACAGACAGCATTATAATGATATGACAAAACCGAAGCATCTGAAGAATATCAAAGCATACTGTGTGGAAATACATAATGAGCTCTGGTGCTCTGGTCAATTCCACCGCTGCCCAATGGCAACTCCATCCCTGCTTCTGCCCAGCTGCCCATGCTGTCAACCCCACTGTGGTGCAATGCGAAGGTGCAGATCATCAACTGATCAGTGCTACAGGGTGTCTCGAGCAGTATGGGGACTCACATTTCTTTCATACTGACTAAGAGAAGCATTGTTCCCCTGGAGTGCTTATTCAGCAAAACCCTTGATAAAGAAAGAACTGGATCTGTTCAGATTAGCATTTTTACATTTTACTTTCTCTTACTCAGGAAAAAATATCTGAATCATATTCTCTGATACACTGATACACTGAATGATACACTTTACACATGGTAGCTAATATCAAAATAATTTTTAATTTGATTTAATATCAAATTCATTAACACTAAAGCTCCTAATCTTGAGAACTACTTCGCATTAGGAACTGAGGAGCGGTCTTGCCAACTTAGCGACTTTATTTTAAAAAAAAGGACCCAAGTTACAAATCTAGGAACTTTTTGAGTAGACTTTAGCAACTGTCCTGCACTCAGTACGGTTCCCCAGCTCACATCACAACTGCTGGTTATATTAGAGTTGACAGAGCAGGGTCGATAGAATCACTACCAGTGTGTAAAGTCTTGCTGAGTTGCGCTTGTGTGAGCCTATGTTCCCAAACAACCAATCACTGATCACCATTGTTCCCAATGACCTATCGCTGATCACCATTGTTTTCAATAACCTATCATTGATCATTGTTCCCAATGACCTTTCGCTGACCATTGCTCCCAATGACCTTTCACTGATCACCATTGTTCCCAATGACCTATCACTGATGACCATTGCTCCCAATGACCTATCACTGACCATTGTTCCCAATGACCTATCACTGACCATTGCTCCCAAAGACCTATCACTGATCACCATTGTTCCCAATGACCTATCACTGATCACCATTGTTCCCAATGACCTATCACTGACCATTGCTCCCAATGACCTATCACTGATCACCATTGCTCCCAATGACCTATCACTGACCATTGCTCCCAATGACCTATCGCTGACCATTGCTCCCAATGACCTTTCACTGATCACCATTGTTCCCAATGACCTATCACTGATGACCATTGCTCCCAATGACCTATCACTGACCATTGTTCCCAATGACCTATCACTGACCATTGCTCCCAAAGACCTTTCACTGACCATTGCTCCCAATGACCTATCACTGACCATTGCTCCCAATGACCTATCACTGACCATTGCTCCCAATGACCTATCACTGATCACCATTGTTCCCAATGACCTTTCACTGACAACTATTGTTTGTCCACCTGCATCTTTCTTTGTTCCTAATTTTAAACTCTCTTCTTGGCTTATATTTACAAGGAATAAAAGTGAATTATTTCATCTGTAACCATTTCCTGCATGTCTATTTCCTGACTACTCACTGACACTGCTTAATTTTGTTTGTGTTCTTAATAGATATTACAGCATTTTTTAAATATGTATAAAAAAAGAAAAGAAAAGAAAATAGTTTGTGGTGCACTGACTAAAGAATTCCTGTTTCTAATACATTAGTACATTAGTAATACATTAGAAACTATTATTTAGTATTCTGTTAAATTTCTATTATCTTCTATTCTATTCTAAGTGCCTTCAGAAACCCTTCTTCTTCATGTAACACGTTTTGATATGAATCAGTCTAAGGCCTCATCTGGAGAGCATGCATTAGCCACTTTCCCCTGAAAAGACTTGGCAACACTGCTGAGGAGTGAGAACTTACCACAAGAGGGCAATGATGAGCTGAATGAACACTCCTCCCTGTCTCCTGCCAAATGTCCAGAGTCTGCCAGGCAGTAGCCAGTCCTGCTTCTATGCAATATAATTCATAACAGGGTATGGTAGTGTAGGGCTTAGTACATGCTATATAATAGGTTTTAGTGATTTTTAGGACATATGCAAATTAAAAAGATAGATTTTAAAGGTTGTGCATGAGATTGTAATGTCCTTGGAAAGAAAAGGTTTGTGTTAGTTGGAATCATGGAGGCAAGAGGAAGCAGTCTGGGAAAGTACAGTGACACATTTATAAAACAGACTAGTCTGACTTACAGATGTTTTCATCTGTATGAAGGCATGAAGATCTTTATCCTGTTTCTTGATCCTATTTCTTATTAAAACATCTCACACATCCTGCATGCAGCAATGTGCTGTTGAATTAATTAGCATTTTTTAAAAAAAATTAATTTTAAGTTATAAAGCTAGACTAGACATGACAGATACAAGGAACAGCTGTAAACTATGATTCAAACCATAATCAGTCACAGAGCAGGAGGCAGTGCTTTATGGTGAACAAGCAACGCCTTGACTAACGGACATCATCATCATCATCATCATCATCATCAGCAACAACAACAGCAACAGCAACAGGATTTCAAATCCCGCTATGTGAGTGTGAGATTTGAAATCTGGTGCCTGTACCGGGAGGGACGTCCCACTTGCTGCACCGGTCGCCTGACTCCGCCTCCAAACCTCGAGCGCGTGATTCCATTGGACAGCAATCCGGAAGCCACGGCCCCCTCCTTCACGTATTGGCTGGCAGAGGATCAGCAGCGACCTTTAACGCACAGTGAGAAAGTGAGTTTAGTCAGAGAGAGCCGTTGAGGGGATGGAACCGGCAAAACCGGGCGAGAAATTCCAACCGCACTGTTCTTAACAGTTATCGTGACACCTCTGGGATCTTGTTCACCAGGGCCCACACTTTGTATCGATCTTGATCTCGATATCGATATCTATCACTTGGCTTTTTTTTTTTTCATTTTTTCTTGTGTGTGTGTGTGTGTGTGGGTTTCATTTTGCGTGGACTCTCTGTGTTAGGAGCAAGGACGCGCAGATGTGACGGCGATGCGCCGTGCCACAGGGTTCATCACCGCGCAAACGCCCTCTGTGGATCTATATTTTGTATCTGGGGCCACAAGGTTCTCATAAAGATTCTCCAGCGGAAGCCTGGTGACTCACTGCATGCTGCAGCCGCGAGCAGAGGGGACTCACTGCATTCTAATAGGAGGAGAGACGCGGGAGAGGACTCGCCTCGGTCCTGTTACGCACACACACACTCACTCACACGCACACGCACATACACACACGCACACGCGTGCGCACGTACTGCTGGAGCACTTTGCATCCATCCACAATCACGCACCACTGTAGCGCGCGCTGGACCTCTCCGTGGGCTTCTTCTTCCTGGGCTTTTTCAGAAGAGTGCGCATAAAAAGGATGTAACTGGCTTTTGGTGTGTGGTGGCTGTTGTTGGTGTTTTTTTTTTTTTTTTTTGGCTGGACAGCGCGCTGTGTTCTGGGTAAGTGTGCATTCATAATCTGTTCTTATTCAGTGAGATGAATTGTGATGTGGTGTGTGTATGTGTGTGTGTGTGAGAGAGAGAGAAAGAGAGAGAGAGAATGTCATGTGCGCGTCAAACCCAGAGCAGGACTTGTGTCTGCTGCTGTGTCACATCCGATGCAACAGATTTGTGTGTGTGTGTGTGTGTGTGTGTGTGTGTGTTAAATATAAAAGGAAATTACATTACACCATAGAGTAGAAATGGTGAGCGCGCGCGAGTGGGTTATTTCTTTTAGCGCATCTGTATTCATAGTGTTGCCTCAAGACGGACAGGTACATATGGGGCCCCAGTTTTTTTTTTTTTTCCTTGTGATTAACAAAATAAACCAACAACAGCAGCAACAACATCATTAGCAGGCTGTATGCACGTGAAGTGTGAGCTCAGGTGTGTATTTGTATAGTTGAACGCGTGCGCGTTTATTTTGCAATTGCAGTCCTGCGTGTTGATAAATCCATGATGAATAAACACACCGAGCTGTGCTTAGCTGTAACGCGTCCGACGCCTTTCAAGGTTACATTATTTACACGCTGTTCACGTAGTTCGCGGAGGAATGAGGAATATTACGCATCAGATGCGCTTTTGTGAGGATGGAGGGAGGAGGGAGCCGCATTAAAAAAAAAAAAAAAAAAAAAAAAAGCACTAAAAAAAAAAAAAAGAGCAGTTTGATTGGGGGAATAATTTACCCGACAGTAATGCACGGTTTGCAAGAAATTGCGTTTCCAACAACCAGTTTCTTTGTATGTGTTTTGCAGGAGAGAGGAATCTCAGAAAAGGCTGCTCGGTCGTGGAAGCCGGATGGTGGTGATCCAGCGCGCGCAGGCTTTCAGCAGAATATCAATTAGATGTTGAGCCGCAACGCTGCTTGTGGAAGCGTCGAAGAGATTGTTTGACGGAGGGAAAGAGCGCACAATGTCTTTGGGCATTGTTTCACCATGAACAGACTTGGAACTGAAGGTGTGAATTGTGAGATCGCTGGACGGATCAACAGGTCGCAAGCGTAAAGCGCATCTGGAGCCATGGCGCTCGTGTCGAGACGAATGCACCTCTCTGTTTTGTCTTTCTTACTCTTGTGGGCGCAAGCCCTGACGTTGAAAAACTTGAACTTTACGATCTCCGAGGAAAAGAACCAGGGTGTGATTGGAAACATTGCCAAAGACGCAGGGCTCGAGCTGAGAGAGCAGGGCAAAAAATCCAACTTCAGGGTGCTGGAGAATTCAGCTCCACACCTCATAGATGTGGACCCCGAGAGTGGGCTGCTCTTTATCAAGCAGAGGATTGATAGAGAAACACTGTGCAAACGAAACCCTAAGTGCCAGCTCTCTATGGAAGTGTTTGCCAATGACAAAGAGATCTACATGATTAAGGTAGACATACAGGACATAAACGACAATGCGCCCAGCTTTCCTTCCGATCAGATCGACATCGATATTTCAGAGAACGCCGCCCCTGGCACCCGCTTTCCCCTAGCTGCTGCCTACGACCCCGACACCCGGGAAAACGGCCTTAAAACATATCAAATCACACGAGATGATTACAGCATATTTTCTCTGGATGTGAAGTCCAGGGGAGATGGAACTAAATTTCCTGAGCTGGTCGTCCAGAGGTCTTTAGATAGAGAGGAGCGCAGCCATCATACTCTAATTATAACTGCCACAGATGGAGGGGAGTATCCGAAGTCAGGCACAATGCAAATCAATGTGAAAGTAATTGATTCAAATGACAATAGCCCCGTTTTTGAGCAGTCCTCTTATGTTGTGGAAATTCCTGAGAATTCTCCACCGGGCACAGTATTGATAGATTTAAATGCCACTGACCCTGATGAAGGAAGTAATGGGCAGGTTACCTATTCTTTGAGTTTTTATGGCTCGGATAGAATCAAAGAATTGTTCTCAATAGACCCCAAAACGGGTGTCATAAAGATTCAGGGGAAAATCGACTATGAGGAAAACCCAATTATAGAAATTGATGTGCAGGCAAAGGATCAAGGTCCGAATCCTGTTCCTGGCCATTGTAAAGTCACTGTTAAAGTGCTTGACAGGAATGACAACTGGCCATCAATAGGCTTTGTAGCGGTTCGGCAGGGGGCAGTTAGTGAAGCAGCACCCCCAGGGACTGTCATTGCTCTGGTGAGAGTGACTGACAAGGACTCTGGCCGCAATGGGCAGCTCCAGTGTAGGATTTTAGGCAACGTCCCATTCAGACTTGAGGAGAACTCTGACAATTTCTACACAGTGGTGACAGATAGACCGCTGGATCGAGAAGTGAAGGACGAATACAACATTACGATCATGGCCAAAGACAACGGTAACCCTCCACTGAATGCCACCAAGTCTTTTACAGTCAAAATTCTGGATGAGAATGATAACGCACCACGGTTCACAAAGATGGTCTACCTCCTTCAGGTGCCCGAAAACAACATCCCAGGAGAATATCTTGGTTCAGTTCTGGCCCATGACCCAGACTTGGGCCAAAATGGCACTGTTTCCTATTCCCTCCTTCCATCTAATGTGAGTGAGGAATCCATCACCACATACGTGAACATCAAACCAACCGATGGAGCCATTTATGCCCTAAGGAGTTTCAATTATGAGCAGACCAAATATTTTGATTTCAAGGTCCAGGCTAAGGACTCAGGTAATCCCCATCTGGAGAGTAACACTACAGTACGTGTGAGTGTGCTTGATGTCAACGACAACATCCCAGTCATTGTGCTGCCACTGTTGCAAAATGATACGGCAGAGATACACGTCCCACGCAATGTTGGCGTAGGCCATGTTATTACGACGGTGAGAGCAGTGGACAATGACTTTGGCGAGAGCGGCCGCCTAACCTACGAGATCTCGGATGGCAACGAGGAGCACCTGTTTGAGATTGATTCTGTGACGGGAGAGGTGCGGACAGCTCAGCCACTGTGGGAGGAGGTGTCTTCTGTGGTGGAGCTCATCATCAAAGTGACAGACCATGGAAAGCCCACGCTCTCCGCCATGGCCAAGCTCGTGGTCAAGGCATATTCGGGACCCCTGCCAGAGGGCGAGCCGCGGATCAACGCTGAGCAGCATGGGTGGGACGTGTCGCTCCCTTTGATTGTCACGCTCAGCGTCATTTCCGTCATGCTGCTGGCAGCCATGATTGCAGTCGCCGTCAAGTGCAAGCGGGAGAACAAGGAGATCCGCACCTACAACTGCCGCATCGCAGAGTACTCACACCCACAGCTGGGCAAGGGCAAAAAGAAGAAGATAAACAAGAATGACATCATGCTGGTGCAGAGCGAAGTGGAGGAACGTGACACCATGAACGTGATGAATGTAGTGAGCAGCCCCTCGCTGGCCACATCACCGATGTACTTCGATTACCAGACCCGCCTTCCCCTCAGCTCGCCCAGGTCTGAGGTCATGTACCTCAAACCGACAGCCAACAACCTCAGCGTTCCCCAAGGACACGTGGGTTGCCATACGAGTTTCACGGGGCCTGTGACTAGCACCACAGAGACACCGGTTAACAGAATGTCGATAATTCAGGTACGCAAGGCTGTTTATGTTCTTTTTCTTTTTCTGATCACCCTGTCCTTCCTGCTTTTGCTCTCTCTGCCTCTGTCTTGCTCTATCTGTTTAGGTGAATAAGTGCATGAATGCAGAGCAGCTGGCATGAAGGGTGGGGAAGAGGGGAAAATAGGAAGGGGAGGTAGGAAGGGGGAACGGTGGTGATATGTAACATTACTCACTCCTGTCCTTTATGTACTGCAAAGCCTACCTCTCTATCCGTCTTTGGCATCCAACTTTGCCGTATTGTTTCAGGTAATGCATTTTGGTGAATCGAACAGATAACATAAATCTATTACAGAGGTATTGTGTAGATGCACTTGTAGGTATAAGTAAGACACTGATAAATAGACAGGCATGGTGTCTTATTAATTCATTCTATGATTAATGCTTTACTGCTTTTGTTCATGATGGATACTCCACCAGTCTTGGCAAATGAACAGAGCATTCATCAATCTCTAGCGTATTGTCTGTCCGCATTTACCTGGGTGTCAAATTTTACTTTTAACACTGAAAAGCTTTTTTAATCACAGTAACCAACTGATTTTGCAAATCTCTGCAGCTTAAAGCCTGTGCACCTTTGCTATAATCATCAATGGCTCGACTTTAGACTTGTGCTTTTTTGTAGAGGGAAATAAAGAGCTTTGGTGGATTTCTTCATTCCTTACTAATGCGTCTTTGTGTGCAGCACTTTGACTAAGCCACTGACAACTCCTGTGTCTCTGTTAATGCTAAGCCAGTTTAAAGGCATTTGAAATCTGTCGTGTCAAACAAGGCTAAAGTCCCTATTTTAAACACAGCTATGCCAGGTGCAGGCACGCAGCCTTGTGAGATTACAGCTAGCTACAAGTAATTTACCTGTCGCTCTGTCCTTTCTCCTCCCTTTTATGTCTAGCATATTCAGTGTGAAACTCAGTGAATTTTGCTTTCACTCGCCTCACATATGTATATATATACACAAGTGTGCTTGTGTCTGAAGGGGGTTGTGTTCATCAGAGTATGTCAAGTGTAAGTGGAATGAGTAGGTACGTGAATGAGTTTGATGTTGGGGGCATATCAGCAGCTGCTAATTTGTGCATTTATGCATCTGTGCATTTGCCATGTCGCGGTTAGAATGTGTCAGTTTGTATGTGAGTGGTGAAAGAGGTGTTTTTTTGTGTACAAGCTGTGTGTAGGTGTTCCACTCTATCATTGTGTATAGTCTGCAGACTGTAGGTCAGCATGTGTGTGACCATTTATGATGGGACTAATAATAAGCAGAATAATTGGAAATGCCTGAGCGAGCTGCAATTCATCATCAACAACCCTTGCATAGTACCACTCTTACCATCTCTTCAACTCTGCAAAATAAAACAAACAAGTTCCACACACAAACACACACACACATTTTTTGTATTGTGACTGCTGGAAGTGCATGGTAGAGCTTCCTCCATACATCAGACTGGGTGCTTTCTTTCTTTTTTTTTTTTTTTTTGAAACACCAAAATGATGGACGCAGGCAGAGCACGGATCCTGTTACTGAAACCATAAAACAATCAGAGCCTGGCAAAGAGGTAGCTGGAGGGTGTCATAGATCTGAGAAGTGTTGTTATAGGAAACATGTCAGAAGGTAAAACTTTAAACTTCCCTAAATCGATCAAAGTTCACCCCACACTTCTGTCATTAGTTCTGGAAGCTGACAGACTGACCAGCATAAACACACACACACACACACATTCCCTCAGCTCAAAAAAAAAGCTGCACAAGGGCACCTTAAGCAGCTTCCATCAGGCCTGGAGGCATTTTAATGATATTTTATAGCAGGAGGTCCAGGGGTTGGTAACAGCTGGCCACACCATGAGTGGAGCCTGCTTGGTATAAGCAATGAATGTGTGTGTGTGTGTGTGTGTGTGTGTGTTAAGGGGGTGCCACTGGCTCAAGCTCTCAGCGAGCTGAAACGTCATGTAAAATCGCCTGGCAGCACAGGAGCTCCATGATAACAGGATGGAGGATGAGTAATGGCACTTAATTGCGCTGCAGGTGCCCGGGCATATTACTTACTGACGAATCAAGGTTAAAGAGAATTATCCATGCAATCCCCCCAAGCCAAGAACAAGGGATTTCACTAATTTGTTTAAAAGTGGTTAATCTTTTTTTTTTTTTTTTAAGAGTCTTGTTCTTTTTCGTACCTTGAAAATGATCCTTTTCCACATGCTATTCGGAGCTTGAATTAAAGCCGAGAGAGGATTATCTGCTGGGGGGCGGGGGGGTTCTTCTTGCATGGGACTTAAATGCACGGGTTATGGAAATGAATAATCTCACATGGTCTTAATGGGTTTTTATGTATCACATTACAGATAGTGAATGTAATAACCAGTAGAGTGTGTTCATATTCCGGCTCGTGAGTATAGATACGCATGTAAGCCGAGCCATGTATGCAATGCATGAGGGAACGAGGCTATAAAAGTCGCCTCTAGGTGGCGACAGTCTGCCTAGAAAGTCTCGGAGATGGCTGAAGGAACAACTTGATCTGGTTTTAATCTGAATAGAAATTTCATCAACTTCTTCATCATATGCCAAGATGGAGCACGTAACACTTGTTTCGTCTGTAGTTCGAATTGCATCGCTCCAATTTCTTCATCCTTATGAAGTACAAATCCTTCTGTGCTTCATCTGGAAGGCGATATGTTTACTCCTTATCCTGATAAAATCTGCTTTCTCTGCTCTGGTCTCTGATGTTTTCTGGATTGTCCTACAAGAAAAGGTCAATGAATACACTGAAGGACAACGAAAGCAGACAAAAACAGTAATTGACTTAGTGTGGAGATGGGGGGATGTAAATATGAGGAAAGGGCTGGTTCCGAACGCTTTTTTATTATAGAGGTCAAATATGTCAAAGAATTCCCTGAAGATCCCTGTGACTTTGTGAGCTGATGTAATTGGTGAATGAGTTAGGGCTCTTGTGATCTTGTTTTTGTCACATAGGGCAGTAAAATTTGCTGTCAGGTACTCGGTGGCATGTGGGAGAAGCGAACACTGACAAACGGCCAGGGCTTGAAGATTCAATATGTGTCTACTAAGTGCCCCCCTCCTCTCTCTCACTCTCTCTCTCACTCTCTCTCTCTCTCTCTCTCTCTCACACACACTCTCTGCATGTGTCTGTTAGTGTGTTCTCTATATAATTCTGTGCGCAAGTGAGGGAGCGTGAGTGCAGTCATGCATGCTAATAGATATGTCCTTGCATAGAGACTGGAGCAAGAGCTGCAGAAAGGCAATGCCTGAGGGGGGATTTTTCACTTTATTTATTTTTTTATTTTTATTTTTTTTATCTGGGAGGGAGGGATTGTGCATTGCGTATTCCAGGCATGATTTAGTCACAGCGCTCCTTTTATATGTGTACGACAGCCAACTGTTTGTCCTTACCATTCTAAGGCCTTTTCTCCCCCCCCATAAACCCCCCTCCCCCTTCTCCTCTCTTCTCCTCTCCTCTCCTTCTTTCCTTTCCTTTCCTCTCCTGTGTGCCCCTCATTTTTCAGAAGCACTTTCCGCACTCAGGCTTGGACATTTTTCAGCAACTCGATATAGTATAGAAATTGTAGCTGCACTTTAGTGAGCAGCCAAAGTAAAAAATGTGTCTCGTTTTGTTTGTTTGTTTGTTTGTTTGTTGCACTTGATTTTATGCAAATGACATAATCTGAGTATAGAGCCTTGTGTACTGAAAAGAAAGAGAGAAAGAAAGAAAGAAAGGTCAGGGAAGGAGACAAATAAGGAATGGGATTTAGAAGTTAGAAAATGATGGCAACTCATGATAACTCGTTATCCTGTTCCTTATTAATTAATCCATTCTTAAAGAGTAGTTTGTCAACAATGAATTTAAGAAATCATTATAGTCATAAAGTGGCACTAATGTTTTCCTGTGTTTTGATTAGCTAAATGTCTTTAGCATTTGTGATATTATGTTTTGCCATAGTGCTCATCCCTTGCTCTCTCCCTCTCTATCTATCTATCTGTGTGTGTGTGTGTGTGTGTGTCTCAGTCTCTCTGCTTTCCATCTCCTCCATTTGTCTGTGCATTAAACAGCGTCATTGTCCTGCCCTTGGTGTATTGTTCTTATTTCCAGATGCTGCGCTACAGTGAATTATTGATGTCAGGTTTTTGATACACATATGCGAGATCAATGTGTTTTGCAGGCTACGAGGGAAATGCATCTGAGCGTCTGCATGAGTTACACTGGAGGCATTAGAGCGTGCCTTAAACCTGCACCTTGCTTTTTTTTTAATTCCTTTGGAATTTGTTTTCTTCTGAGCCGTAGGTTTTATTTGCCACCTTGTTAACACTGTATACATCTTTGTGTTTGTGTGTGTGTGTGTGAGAGAGAGTGAGAGAGAGAGAGAAACTACACATGCTGATCTCTGGCTATATTTACTCCCTCATTAATAAATCAGCAGGTTTAGCCAATCAGACACGAGTGCTAGGTGTCAGGATACTCTGAAATCCTACATTACATGGTCTGTGAGCACAAGAGGAAAAGGTGTGTGTGTGTGTGTGTGTGTCCTCATTCGTATACAAGCTTTTATAATTCCTTTTCAGATTAAACACACACTCCCTCATGCTTTCATACCCCATTTATTTATGTCACATGCTGAAACTGTGACTCAAGTGATGATTTAGATACAAATTAGAGATGGTTTGAGATTAGCCTAGTTTTTCTAAAAGATGAAAATCCATCCTATTTTTTTTTTCTCTCCTTCCCTTTTTCCCTGCCTCCTGCTTCTTTTCTTTGTGTGCACTGAAGTGAGTGGAGAAAAATGTAGCGCGAAGGCTAGAGAGAAAAAAAAAAATCTCGCTGCTTTTACCGCACAGTCACACGATTAATTAGCGTGCTACAAAAGTGCATGTCTGTGTGCTTAATACACAGGACATTTGTCGAGCTGCATGTATTATGTATGACAATTCTGGAAATCTAAGTCACGCTGTTGAATTATTTAGCGAGTTGTATAGCGCCATAATCTAGCACGTGCCAGTCTGCCAGGGTTTGAGCTGCGCTGCAAATCGGCAGGTTATTATTAACTCATAACCTGATACATCTTCACCCGTCTCTGTATCTCTACTCAAAGGATGGAATCAATTGGAAGCAGGCCAGTGGGGCCATGGGTCTGGGGTAGATTCGTTAAATGAATGAGTGGACGAATGAATGATTTATTGAGCTAAGAGTTGTGTGATACATAACGTTGAACTGGAACACTTGTTTCTTAATGAGTCAGAGCATCATCTCTACGAATGCTACAAAAAGGCCATATATAAATATATATAACTACATTGTAGAACGTATGGAAGTGCATAGATAATGGCGTATAATGCGTTTGTGTATGCGTGTGCGTGTCTCAAGGTCGACAAGACATCCTTCTTGAAGGATGAGGAAATATTGCTTACTCAGTGTTGTGTGGTTAGGTTATTTAATTACTTTAAGCAGGCAACAGAAGCTATTACCGTGGTAGACTGTAAACCGGAGAGAGATGCACCAGCGTGATGCAAAAAGACCGCAAAGCCTGACCCTTGAAACAGGAAATACAAAAGTACTTAATTTGCCTGGTCAAGACATCTCAAGCTCTTGTGGTTTTGGTTTTCAGACTACATTGTTTTCGTATGGTTTTATTGCGACTCTTGGACACGTCAAACAGGCGCGATACAGGATTTACGATGTGGCACTTGCCATTCTGCTTTTCATCTCCAAGCTTAAAATTGCTCTCTGGCACCCTGCTTGTTTTTCACAGGCTTTTGAGGTTTTGTGTTCTTCCATCGATCTTACAGTAAACAGTGGTTTTCTTCTCTCCTCGTACAGCGCAGGTGTTTGGAGAAGCAAGCCGCTGTTAGTCCCCATCAATATTTGCTCGAGCTCCTCTACTCTGTGCACTATAACCTTAACCGCTAATGGTAGCCATGCCCAGTGCTGAAAGGCATCATCATTAGACTTGCAATAGATCATACTCTGGTTTGAGTTGATATTTGTTTAACGGGGGGAAGAAAAAAAAAAAACGGAGGGAAAAAAAGCAGTACTTTATTTGCTCTTGTTTGCTTAAGAATGCTTTCTGTACTGCATGTTCCTTACAATGAAATATTCTGCAAAGGAATAACATCTAAGCAAGTGAAAATATCTCAAATACAGTCAAATATATGTAGTATCTTCTGTTATAAGATTGAAATAAACCATGCATAAGATTACTAAAGCTATTTCTAGATATTTTTTACTCATTTCCAGCTTTACACTTTCTTATTCTGTTGGCAGATAATTCAGTTTCTTTCTAGAAATAAATGCTTAAAATGAGCAAAAGTATCTACTGATAAAGCAAGCTTAAAATGAGTAAAAAAAAAAATCTAGAAACAGGTTTAATAATTATTTATTAGGTTTATTGTAACTTTATAATAGGGACCACTAGATAAAATTGACTATATTCAAGATATTATCATTTGCTAAGATGTCGGGTTTTTTTGCAGTATAGCAATCTGACATTGTTTACATTTAAAAAAAAAAAAAAAAAAATTATGTACACTCATCTTTGCTATGTTGTAAATCCCAAGTATTGACCATCTGGCCTCATTACAAGTCTTCACACTCTAGAATTAGTCAATTTCAATTCAATCAAATCAGATTTGCGCTTTTCAGAGACCAGTAAATAAATAACGATCAGAATTTTGACCCAAGTTTAATGATCATTTAAAGGAGAACACCAGCCTGAAACATTAACTATGCTTATATGAAAATATCTTTGGTATTTTTGGAGATTCTGGTGTGAATTTGTCGGATGGTGCTGTGGCGTTATGGTTCCTGTGAGAAGTTAGCGGTTGTCTGCTGCTCTGACGTCACTAGAGGACATTGTTAGTGCAATTTGTTCAGACCTTTGTTGCATTTTATTCTATTTTTTTTATTTTATTTTTTACTATGTGGCCTGTGTGCTGTATGTGGGTCTGTAATGGAGTACAGATGGGTGTGTTTTGTCTTTCTGGTCCAGCGCATTACCACTTGCCTTTGGTTCCTCACTGGATGATCACTGATTGCTAAAAGACCATTTAATAAGAGAAAAAATGATCAACCATCTGATACATAAATTGATAACAGTCAGGTTTAAAAAAAAAAACACTATTTTTCAAAACCTAAATCCCACTGGTGCCACCACAAGTTGAAGCATTGTGGGTAATTTAGGAAGCCAAAGCGAAAAAGACCATGCTGATGAAAGAAGTTTAAACTAAAAACATAAATTCAGACTTTGATTACAAATAAATCTTGGATGCCGCTGAAGATCACGTGTTAATTATAAAGAGTGAAGTCATTCGGGGTGGATTTTTCCTTTACGTTAGCACTTTCTGGACTAGACTTACAAACAGTAAGAGGCCTTTGAAACTGTCCGCAGTCAGAGATGAACAATTTGTTCACTCCATGCTGTGACCCCAAAACACACACAAAGCTGGGTTTTGTGGTGCACTTTTGCCTTGAGGGAATGAATAGAGGCAGGATGCTGCTGAGCCTCCACTGCCTGGGTGGGAACGCACAAGATTGTTCAATCACCAGCTGTGTTTTGAAGTACCATCCCGCTTCTTTATTATTTCCAAATTATGCTGGCGACCCAGCGGGGCATTCCGAACCCTCAAGGGCCCTTGGGATGCTTCTCATGGGCCTCCTTGAGCTTAATTGTCTAAGTGGCAGGATCCACTCCGGGGTTCTGTTTGTTAGGTTCAATTTTAGATTCTTTTGTCTTGAATGTCTTGTTAGCTAAAATATGAGTATCGTGTTCATTAATATTCTATAACACTAATAAGAGAGAAGGATGAATTTTAGTGACGGTATTAAAGAACGTTAGAATGGTTAGTGTTTTATTTCAATGTCAAATCAAGTGGAACTTGCTTTTTTTCAGTGTTGGCACTCGCCCAAATTGAACATTGTCTCTTGTTTGAGTGCCCTCAGGTAAGTTCCTGATGTGCTGGAGAATAAGGGTCTTTTCTTGTGAGAAGCCAACAGAGAGATCTGCTTTCTCACACAGCACTCATTTTACTTGCAAAACTGTCCTGCTTTTCTGTTTTTTCTCTCTTTTAACTAGAATAAAACATTTATTTGAGGAGCTTTCATTGCCCGTGATGTTTGTTCAGACATGTTTTGAAGCCTGCTGTCACACACGGGCTCCTGCATGGAGTTCATTTCTTGTCAAGGGGAATAGCATGTGAAATCAATGCCAAAATTGGAATTCTGTGAACAGTAAATTCACGGACAATTTTGCAGTCATATATTTTGTAACGCGACCTCATGCACCGTTTTTGAATCATTATTCACATATACAGGTCTAAAGCTTACGTCTTACTTTATATGTTTCTAGCTTACCAGAGTTTTGACAGTGGTGACAGTTTTACAGTTTCTCTTGAGACATCCACAGAAATGATTCTCTTCAAAACGTTAGAGCCGTTCAGTGTTTGAGTCGGAAGACAAGAAATATTGTTGTAATTATCACACATTTGTGAATGATGTATGGAAATTTGAAGTATAATGTATGTATCATTTGTAATCACAGCATAGGCATTATGAAGATATAAATTAGGATTTATAGTTGTAATATTTGAGAATAATTGAGGATTGTGCTTGCAATGACAGTTGCATTTTTATTAATCTCATTATGGATCAGTTATGGTCTCATAATTACATTCAGGCACAATTACTTTACAGAAATTGACTCCATATTGTTAATGTGTTAAATGTTGCTGTAGAGAATGTATATAATACTAAGCACATTCCTCACATACAGTCTTAAAAATGACGTGTGTTTAAGGAGCCGTTGAGTAAAGATGACTTTTCTGGTCACCTTTGATCACAATCCTGATACGGGACTGTGTGGGGATTATCTCACTGGGTAATTACAGCATGGTGGTTCAACCCGAGCAGTTGACCTCTTCTTATAGTGCGATCACTCGCTAGCACTCTAGTGAGAGGTTTCTCAGGTCACTGCGGTTAAATCGATGGCCAGTCCAAATGTGGAACACGGTTTGCCTTTCCACTGAGGTGCAGCGTGCACTCATTTCTTTCCCAGTGTTCTTAGATTGCTGAGTGGCAGGACATGGGGGTAATATGAACCCAGTGACTGTGGCCTTGTCTGTTACACACATCGGGCTTGTCAGCACTTATGTTTTGTACACACTCTTATCTGTTTATGGTAAGTCTTGCTCTACCTCGCCTTTTGCCGCTTGCTCGAGTCCCATCATAAATAAAAGGTGCTTTGTTGCCATAAGAGCCCCAGAGTGACGGGGCCAGTTAAAGTGCAGCCTCGAATACCACCTGGGTTTTACGGGCTGCCCAAACATGGAGCGAATATACATACATACATACATATATATTTTTATATATATATTTATATATAATGAATTATTAAATATGATAACATGTTAGGCAGCTATCGTAATACTTGATATAGCATTATAATATTACAGTATCAGCACATATTTATCTGAATTTTATCCGTTGTAGTACCGCCAATGGAAAGAAAAACAGGAATAGTTGAAAGAACTATAAGGCCCAATCCCATTTCTACCCCTTAGCCCTTCCCATTTCCCCTACCCCTCCGTTTCACACGTTCACGTGAAGGGGTAGGAGTGTCTTGATTCTCTTTTGGTTGGAGGGGTAGGGGGAAGGGGAAGGGCCAGATAGCCCTTCAATCGTAGCTTTTTCAGGACCACACTTCAAACGAAGGGGTATGAATTATCTCAGCGTAAACCGGCTACAGCGGCAACATGGCTGCCCAAGCGAACAAAAAGACCCACAAATGTAAGCATTATTGATGTTAATAAAGATTTTAATGAACATAAATCATTTGTTTCATGTTACATTCAATCGTGTGTTCATATTTACGGTGATGTTATTCAAAGAAATGTTTGCAAAAAATCGCTAAAGTTTGCTAACGTTATATCATTACAGACTGCATGATAGTGCCACAACATATTTTCATGTCTGATCAGGGCTGTAACCACCAAAGACATTGACACTTTTTTCTCAAATATTGCCAATTCGCGAGAGAGAATTAGGACCTAGATGACGTATGATGACGTGTAACGGTATAGTAGTGGTGTCCCAATTCTTAGGGGAATATTTTGACACTCTGTTTCAAGGGACAAGGGGAAGGGGTAGGGGTAGGTGAAGGGGTATAAAATAGAATTGGGATTGGGCCTAAGACATGTATAGCAGCGTTTCAGCGTCACAGCTTAAAGGTTCAATCCAAAACTCAGGTTTCTGTCTGTTTGGAGTTTCATATGCTCTTCCCATGTCTGTTTGAGTTTCCTCTGGTTTTCTCCCACTATCCAAAAACATACTGATACACTAAATTTGGTTATACTGTGAATGTGTGTGTGCATACTGCACCGCAATTGGCTGGAGTCCCATCCAGGGTGTATTCCCATCTCATGCCCAGTGTTCCCGGTATAGGCTCTGTATCCACCACATCCCTGATCAGGATGAAGCACTTACTGTAGATGAATGAATGAATGGAAGTGGTATTTTCCAAATCAATATTTGTTATTATTTCTTTCAGGAAGAGAAAAAAACCTCTTTCTTCCTTTCTATCTCCTGAGGAATGCTGGCACAACGGTAATAGACTTCCATACTGGCACTTAATGTCTTTGAGCGAGGGCTTACTGGCGCCTCTTCAACGTTAGATCCATCTACAGACTGGGGCGCTATGATTGATCCAGAGAGGGAGGAGTTTATAACTCATTTCGTCTAGTCAGAGAATTGTTTTCCTAGCTGATAATTACAGTCAGTCAGTCTCTCTCTCTCTCTCTCTCTCTCTCTCCCCCCCCCCCCCCCCCCCACTTCATTCTTGTCAGTTTAAATCAGCTGTGCCATGGTTCAAGTCACGACCCAAGCCAGATACCTGATGATGAGATTATCCTGTCATCGACGTGAACTTTGTGCATTCTCTACAATCGATCGACGAAAAGGCTGGTCAGAAGCGAAGAATCACTGTAGAAGAGTGCTACATTTACCACAACGGAGAAGAAGACAGGACATTCGAATATACACGTTTTCTCTCTCACTCTCTTACTCCTCCTTCTTTTTCTGCCACCGTTTCTTGAATAATCATGAGAACAGTGATCATTTTCGGTCTACACAAGAGCATATGTGTTCATAACAAACAGACTGTACAAACCGCTGCTTTTTATTCAGCTCAGTTAAAAAAGAGGACCAGTCCATCACTGGTATGTCAGGGGGGTGGGAATGGATAAA
This sequence comes from Pangasianodon hypophthalmus, assembly GCF_027358585.1. Classification (NCBI taxonomy): domain Eukaryota; kingdom Metazoa; phylum Chordata; class Actinopteri; order Siluriformes; family Pangasiidae; genus Pangasianodon; species Pangasianodon hypophthalmus. Next base: position 22,355,700 of record NC_069720.1, read on the forward strand.
AAAATAACTAATACTGAAGAGAGAAAAGAAAATTACTGAGGTTCTAAGGTTTGCTTGCTCTCCAGGTTTCTCAATTGAGGAGGAATTCTGCTGTGTCTTTTAAGAGAAGGTCAAGTGGCTTTATAGCTGTAGATTATGTGCAATTGTATCTTCTGGGTTTTGCTGATTAATTCCATAGCCTGACTGATGCTTTCTCAAACCACTCATCTAAACGAATGTGCAGTGTTTCTGTGGAGCTGTGGCATTCTGGCACTGCAGTTTAAGCAGAATGTTCTTTTTTAAGAACTCACACTCTCACACACACACACACACACACATCCTCAGTGTAGCAGGCCACAGAGAGTTGACAGAAACAGTGGTTCTTTATTCCAGTTCTGGGTACCATGTACTCTGCACACGTTTCCCTGCTCTAACAGCCCTGACACACCACACCAGCGTCGAAGTAACCAAGGCTGACGGAGATGAAAAAAATCAGTATTTGTAATGAACCCTAAGAAAAGAAAAATGGGAAAAGACGAGGTCAGCATCTTATACTTCTACTTCACTAATTTTCTATAACCTAGTATAATTATTCATGGTATTTATCTCTAAAATAAACACTAACACACAGGCACAGCATTTCCTTTTTTTAGGTTAAAGCATCAAAAACAAAGCAAGTGATTGACTAAAGTCACAATTCAATGCATTCAAATCTTAGCCTAGTTAACCTATAGTTTTATACTCCAAACCAAACAAACTTACGCAGTAGTGCTACACTGTGCAATCATGTGCATATCATGAAATTGTGATTTTTCTTATTCTGAGAACACACACAAGGTAATGGGAACTTGTGTTCACATTGTTGTATTTTGATGCTTGCGTTTGTGCCTTGATAGTTAGCTGATGATTTAAATCAGGTGTATTATAGTGTTTCTCACTTATGGTAAACGTCACCCTGGCAAATTACCCATAATTCTTCACTTTGTCACTATTTCCACTGCCAAGTGAGCCATGCCGTACTTACACACCCATGCTGAATTTGGTTACCCGTCTTTCCCAGGTACCATGCGAGTTGAACCAGGAAATACGGTTGGAGCTAAAAAATAGTGCAAACACAATCATCACAAAATTGAGTCTTCTCTACTGGAACAAAAATCCTCAGTAGTAGTCGATATTTCTGGTGGATTTAAGAAGCCAGAAATTTTAATCAGTTTCAAAAAACAACTAAATTTCAGACTTTTTAAATGTATTCACCAGCAATAACATCTTATCACTAGTTAACTCACCATGATCAAAGTAAAATCCACCATATTCTAGTTTAGTCAAATCCAAAATGGCTTCCTATATGCCTTGTTTATGCCCTACATAGAATATAAAACAATGGAGCTTAACACACTACCTCATGGCCTCAGGAAAAGTATAGACTGAGTATTTAGTCCCAGAAAATTCACTGCTTATGTATATATATACTTAGGTACGATTTTCATTCAAACATCATTCCAATAAAGAATAAAGTCTTGTCACGCTTGACTGTGTTTTCATTCATAGCCAGTCATAAAGTAAATGTTTGCTCCTCATTATTTGCAGTAAACAGTGAAGTATTGTCAGCGTTGTGTTTTGGTGTGTGCGCTGCCACTGAAACTAACTCTCTTCCACGTGTGTACTAGTTCATACTATGAGAGAGAAACAAGGCAGCACCACACATTTCAACATCAAATCGTTGATTTGAATTTCGAGTTCATTTTACCACTCCAAATGCCCCAGGGTTAGCCCTGGGTTCAGTTTTGTTTGCTGTGCTGTTTTCTATGCTGCAAGCAAGTGAAACAGTTCCCAGGTCATGATCTAATCTATCCTGTTCCATTTTCCCTATTTCTGAATGGAAAAAAAAAGCTTTGCTCAACACAATGTTAAGAATAACATGTATATTAAAATGCAAATGCATACTTAGTAGTTAGAATTAGTGAATATGTGCTATTAGCTATTTGGCAGAAAGCCTGTATAGATAAGAACAGATGCAGCCATAGAGAACAGGCTACTCCGGTCAGTCTAGAGAAAGCCTGAGCATTTTTCATGTGATAAGCAACATCGTGTGCACATTATTGTGCGTAACCAATGTGGACGCCACAATAAAAAAAAAAAAATGGGGCAAAAATCTATTTTTGCGTTGCTCCGACTTCCGCTCTGTCATTTTGTGTATTATGTGTACCACGTCGTTTTCTCACATAAAAATCATCTTATACTGAAATAACGGTATGCACAGAATCCATGCTAGTCCATCCTCTTGATGTTTGGCAGTCTGTTCCACAAAGTGACAAGACTCTGGAGGGCTTATGCAGATTGACCAAATCCACACCAGGTGGTCTACGACTAGATCTGGCACCATCTCTGAGGTGTTTATATAGAAGTGACATACAAACATAAGGGAGGATTACGGGTTCTTTGACCTGTTGCACACACATATAACACACCCTGTGATTACTGTAAGCACCTTAGCAAAAGCTCTAATACAGCATGCTTAATAAGAGTTAGGCCGGGTGGGATGTTTACACAGAGAGACACCTAAGCTTAAGAAAGACGCCTAAGTGTCATTACTTCAACCGAACTTCCGATCCAAGCTCTTCCGTTCAGGTATTTAGTTTAGAGCCAGTTATAGAGCCACAAATATCAGGTGTCTAGGTATCCAATGACTGTTTAGTCATTTATTGTATATTCTGATACTGTTTAAATGGTACAAAAAAGACTCATAACAGTTTAAAGAACTTTATGAAGGTCTACATTTCAAAATACTACAGGATTCAGTTGCTTCTTTCTCTCTCACTGTCTGTAATGAAAAGTGACGATCGCGATAAGTCACGTTGCCATTGATCATTTCTTTGTTCCTTCTTTCCTTCCGTTCTTCCATCCATCCATCCATCCATCCATCCATCTTTTCTTCCTTCCTTCCTTCCTTCCTTTCATTGGTAATCTAGGTCCTCATTGCTCATTCTCTGTAATGAACCGTTACGTCACAAGTGAGTCACGTTGCCATTGCTGAGTGTTAAGAGATGCTGTCTGAGTCAGGAGTATTGATTTTATGTACTTGCCATGTCATCTCCACCTCACAAAGTCTCTCTCTCTCTCTCTCTCTCTCTCTCTCTCTCTCTCTGTCTCTGTCTCTCTGTCTTCCTCTCTCATGTCAATAAACCTAGCTCACCATAGCATTAGAGGTGTTCATCCGGAAAGTCATGGAAAGGGGTGCTTTTATTTACATGCTGGAGGTCATATATGAAGATGACACACGAACGTATTGAGTTCTCATGCTGTACGATGCCTAATATGTTTATATTTTGGGAAATAGAACCTACTGAGTTCAATAGAAAATATCGCAGACAGGCACAAACAAAAATAAAGACTGCAGGAATGGGGCGGGATTGGTCAGAATTTTTTTGGGAAGGATGGAAGCAGGATTAAAACAGTCTCGTGTACATCTCTACATAGCATTGAACGACATGCCCTCCACCCTGCTACTCGAGCCTCACCCATCCAGTGGACTGTTGAAATATTTGTGGTTGTTTGTGTGTACTATGGGTCTTTTGTGTCTGTGTTTCCACAGATACTAAACATTAAATCATATGTGTCTTTTGCTCACTAATTCATTTCATTGTTTGTTGTGGACGGTTATTTTCAGGGGACCGTATATGATTCAAGGACTTTTCAAACCAGCCCACTTGTGTGTGTGTGTGTAATGTGGTTTAAAAGCATTATTTGTGCCCATTGTGCAGGTCTTCCTGAGGGAGACTTGGCCTGCTACCAGAATGGATGCATAGGGAACCCAAAGGCTTCACTAGAGGCTGGGATCTCAACAGAAACCTTAGCTCCTTTCTAAATCACTTCACGCTTTTATATATCAATTACACACTGCTTATTCTGCGTTGGAGTGTTACAGCGCCACATCCTTTTACTCATCTGTTTGTTTAAGGGCTCAGAATCTTTCAGTCCTGCTAGGTTGCACCACAGCCAGATCTCAGTGTCCTGTTTACTACATATCAGTGTTTACTGGGTTACGTATTATTATCTGCGGTTGTGCTGAATCTGGGAATTAACTGTAATAATATTGTCAGAAATAACTGCATGACCATGCAAAAACACAAAAGATGTAGATCTGAATGAGTCAACAACCATTTTTCTCCTCCATCTGTCCTTGTGGAAAAGAGCAACCTCTCTCTTGGTCAGGCTTGCGTGCTATCAGATTACAGGATTATATTCTGTTATTTTGAAAGGGGAAACTGAATTTTATCCACCATACACACATCTGCTGCACATGCTATCTCTGTTTACTGATCAGAGGTGGTTTTGGGCACTCTGTACATGCAAGACTGCTTGCATATCACTTTTAATCTGACCCTGGGATTATGTTAATCTTGATGTGTTTATTTGATGAAAGTAGGATTTGGAATATAAAGTGTAGTTCATGATGTGAGCATGCATGTGTGAGGTTAAAATACATAACAGAACCACAATTTAATTTATATGTTAAATATTCAGTGTAACAAAGGCTTCTTTTAAAACGTGCATCTAGTTTAGTTTGTGGAAGAGCAAGCTGGACAAACACTACAGATTTTTAAAAAAAATTTATTTATTTATTTTACCAGAATGCCCGAATTTGCCCTTTCCCAAAACTTTTTTAAAGCAAATTTCCCGAAACCATTCTCAGCATGGATGAGCCGATGTTTTGCGAAAGCAAATGGGTCAATCTCCAGAATGATCAGAGGTTGGTATTTTTTTTTTTATGATTTAATAATGTTTGATTTATTTGACAGAAGACATACACTTCATGTTGTCTGAGTAATTGGATGAGTGATACAGGCAACAGCCAACAGCGAAGCTATCCTCAGAGAAAGGGGATTAATTCTGCAGTTTAGGACAGTAATCTGTTTTGTGCTGCTTAAAATATAAAGCATTGTACGTGTATATATTCACTGATAGAGCGCTGTTAGGACTTAAGACCTACTAAATGTAGGGCTTTTTTCAGTCCTAAGTAATGCAGACAAGATTTGTGGTGTCTCTTTATAATTAATCCAGATGGATTAATCCAGATGGATACGGTTCCTGACCACAAACGTCTGCAGTCACGCAGCATTCATTTCAGAGGAACCAATTAATTTTTCAAAAATTTTAACTCGAATGGGACAGGAAATGAATGGCCATGGCATTTAGTTCGTTAAGGCCAGACGATTGATTGGCTTGGTAGCCGCAGGAAAGCACGCAACTGGTTAATTAAATTTGATCACTTTGAATTGCGCCAGAGAATTGGTCTGATCAATGCTATTGCCACTGATTGTCCTCTTTTCTTTCTTTTTGTCTCTCTCTCTCTCTCTCTCTTTCTCTGTCTGTGGCTGTACATGTTGTTATATAGGTCTTCAAAGCCTGCACCTGTAGAAAGAGAAGAGAGTTAGCACTTGCTTTTGTTCTTTTTTGAATCAGGGTCTTGTGGTTACTCGCTCAGGCCCTATTTACGATGTTCTTGTAAAAACTGATTGTTCTTTGTGTATGTAGCTTTATAGTACATGTATACAGATGGTGGTTCTCCCTACAGGCCTTGTGCCTAAACAGCAACTCAGATACTTTGCTCTTCAGTCGTTTCGTCTCCAGCTGTAAAACACAGTCCCTATTTATTACACTTAGCTCAAGTTTTTTTTAAGAGTCTATGTTGAGGTATAATTCTACTGATTTTTCACAATCTCTGCATAATTGGCCTGTTGAGAAGTAAACAAAGTCATTCAGATTGTTTTGATGAAAAACGCAACCTTTCAGAGACACAGACAGACCTTATAGATAGATATTGCACTAAATGGTTATGAATACAAGGATATGAGACAAGGAAAACCTGGTGGCTGTTATGCTATGTGGGAATTTCGCTGGCATGCTTTGGATCCACTTGTCCCATTAGATGGAACAGTCACTGCAACTCAATACAAAGTTCTTCTGACTGATCACCTTTATCCTACGATGAAACATTTCTATCCTGAATATGGAAATGGTCAGCTGAATGGTTTGATGGGTATGAAAATGATGTAAATCATATGCGATGGTCTATACAGTAACCAGATTTCAACCCAACTGAAAACCTATTGGAGATTGGCATATTAAACAGCACTCTAAAAAAGCTGTTCCTTGTATATAAATATACAAGTTCAACCCCAAAACCATGAATGACTTTTGTTACTATAGTTTTTAAACCTGTTTTCTATTGGCTTATGGATTTTATTTGACCACACTTGGTTTATTACAGCCTACAGAAGTAGCTTAAATGGGTTTCTTATGTTTCTTAGATGAAATTAGGTATTTTGAGTCTGTGTATATATATATATATATATATATATATATATATATATAGGAATAAGTCGTGTTAAATTTAGAAAAACTATGAAATGTCCCTTTAAAATGGGTCTGTGATAGACTCGGAGGATCTGAAGGAGGAAGAGAGCCACGCCACATAAGGTCACCTTGGTGGAAACAGGAGACACTGAAGTGTCTGAGTAAAAACACATTAATGTCAACTTGGCAGAGGTACGTGATAAGAAAGGGGAATCGCTTTTAATCCATGCAAATTCATATACTTTATCTACTTCTTGATCTCTAGTCAGTCTATCAAGATGTTCTTCTAGATGCTAGACAGGTACACCCACCCTTTCTTCCTTCCTTCCTTCCTTCCTTTCTTCCTTCCTTCCTTCCTTCCATCCATCCCTCTGCCCCCAGGCATCCCACAAGGTTATCCATTTTCATTCATTTTCATTCGTTCTCCCTTGTTTCTCACCATCTTCCCCTTGTTCCTCTGTGCCTCTTTTTCCCCTCTCTACCTGCTTATACACACACACACACAAACACACACAGAGTTGGGTTCATTTGTCTCTATTGAGGGGTGTCTTCAGAGAGACCACTGAGGATACACCAAAATAGATCAGCTATTTTATACTGAGAGAGAGCCCATATACACTCACTTACATCAGACTTGTGCTTTTCCTCCCTAAGGTGTACCCATATTCCACCAAGAAACACACACATACACATTTATCATCTGAAACCTGGCCATGTAAAGTCGTGTCTGCAGGTTCATTCTTCAAGCCAAGAGAGAAATCCGGTGTCGGAGAGACGCAGAACGTCTGTGTTTGTGAACACAAGCTTATTAACATGGGATAATCTCTGTGTCTGGTTTTACACACACACACACACACACACACACACACACAACTAGAGTGGCATTTTTGGGAAGAAAGTATGTCCAAAAGTAGGTCTAAGAAATGATGAAAACACTTTTCATAACATGTGGGCAAATTTCCGGCATTCCGGCAGCTGTCAATAAAATATCCAGTAAGCTTGGTGAAAAACCTCAGTCTCTGTGGCAGCTCAGGCACCGTAAATGGAAGAAAAAACAAATTATGTGAATTTTCAGCATGCTGCCAATGAACACGTTTCAGAAACCGCTCATTAGACACTCATTCAAGCGTAGTTAGCACAAGCATTTTTAGTTGCTAAGGTCTTTGAAAGTTTAACAAAAAATAGTATTGATAATAAAAATAATAATATATCCTTAAAAATCCTTAAAAACTGTATAAACCATATTTTGTCTCTCCCTCTCTTGTCTCTCTCTCTCTCTCTCTCTCTTTTTCTCTAGGGATAGTTTGGATAGAGGCATATTATAAAACACTTTCCAGGAAAGTGCTCTTATCGTCTGTTTTAAAGTGCTGAAGCCTGGGTCATGGTCATGTGATAGCATGTAGTGCTTCCTAGGGCTGCCTGGAACAAGCTGTTAATGCTATCTAAATAAATTAACCCCTTTTTGCCTCTGCACTGCCCTGAGACCATGTGACCTGTGTTCCATTCCCCCTCCCAACCCCTCCAACTGTTTAATCATTAACACCAGCTTAGAAAAACATAGCACGGCATACACACGCCTTTGTCACGTAACATCTCACAGTCTTTTATCCCAGCCAGTTTTATCCATCCACCAAAAATTGTTTTCTGTGCAAGAAAGATTAGAAAGATTAAAGAGATCGAATGAATCGGAAGTTGCCAGGTATTGTTAGATTTCAAAACAATTCTTGAGCAATTCTTAGTTCCATAGCTAGACATTCTCGGTCATCTCAGACTCTGATCTACGCTTTGATACGACATTCCTCCTCAAATTTTATATCTCCTGTGAAGTTGAACATCACGGCACAATAGAACGCGTTGACAAAGGCGGAAAAGGTTCTTGTGGTTGAGGGAGGCCAATTTGACCTTCTCCAGAGCCTCCTTCCTGCTGAGCCCCTGCCTTTTTTTTCCTTTTCTTTTTTCCTCCCCTTCCTCTTTGTCTGTCACTGTCATTATGGCGCCTTTCAAAACTTTCTTTTGAAGTTCATTTGAAATAGGGCCTTACCCATACATGGGAAAGAGGTGCGGAGATTTCAGTAGTGTATCATTAGCATAGAGTTGAGAGACAGAATGTGAAGGGAAGTAATAAACAGTGTATCATTTTAGCTGTTTAAATGCTTTGTGAGGATTAGCCTGCTTTTGTCTCATTTTTGGAGAATGGACATCATAAAATTCTGTATATATATAAACCATATAAACGCAGATATACATATAAACCATACACATATATTAACTGCTTTCATATTTTACAGCTTCAGCGGCACTTTGATTGCACATTTGGGGTAGTAAATCACAATACTTCAAGTAATCTCGTATCATAGTTTCACTTCTTTTATCGTGGCGTGTAAGGAATAAAACACGACGGGGCGTGCTGTTATCAGAAAATAATCAACAAAGTATTAGCGTGATATCGTTACCACCCCAACGTTATTTTTCTCACATCCCAAAGTGTTTTATTCCTCTTAAACCACAGAAATTTGTCAATAGCAAAAAAAAAAAGAACTATAGAACAACACATCGTACTTTTTATCCATTTACAGTTGTATTAAATGTTGTGGAACTACCATGAAACAAGGTGGTTCTTGTTATCACTTCCTTATCGCAGCTCTGAACTATAAAGTCATTCTCTCACCAGGCTCTTTGTTTTTCTCTCTACTTTCTATCTGTTAATAAGACAAAAATATGCAGCTTGCCTTGTTATCAAGAAACCGGAAAGACCTCAGTGAAAACTTAGCTCTGACTGTAACAAAGCGCTGACACTGGGGACTTCTTCCAAAAAAAACTCCTCACAGAAACCTTTACCTTATCAACAGTTCACGTGGAGCATCTACCATGCAGTTTCCTGTGTTAGTTGTTACTATGGAAACGACTTACAGCTTATTAGAACGAGTACATTAATATAAATCTGCTGTTTGCCTAGCAGCCTGTCTGAGCCGCTGTTGTAGAAAATGACGCCTCCTGACCAATCAGAATCGAGAACTTAACAGTGTGGTGGAACAGTTTTTTAGAATAATTTTGACAATATTTTGACAAAAATTTTTTTTGTAATATTACAAAAATAAACCAGTTTCAGTTGTTTGTTTGGTACTTTGAGTATCAGTGAAGTTGGTTGATATTGTAGGTGAGCTGATCATATCAGAAATACATACGTATATGATATTTGTTTTCTATATTATAGTCAAAGTTGTTTTTATAGTTTTTTTACTACCTCTGCATGTATACAGTATGAATCCCAGGACTGCCATTGAGATGCTCTTGTTGTTGTTTACTCATGAGCTTTCCATATGCTTGGACTGCATTCTTAGAGGTTATAGAATTCACTTTGGGTAAAAGCATCTAAAGCTAGAGAAGGTGAAACTTCAGATATTCATATTTCAAAGCCGTCATATTGCTGCTAAGAACATGAAGCCAAACCCTCCACAAGTCAGAGGCAGGTGAAATTGTGTGATGTGAGATGGAGACACAGGCCCAGTGCATTAGTCTTCGTTCAGGCTCGTATTCAGCCATGTCAATATTGTCTGGACCACAGCTTATGCCGCCTTCTTCCTCCTCTCCACTCCATATTGACTCGGGACTGCAAAGCAAACACGTTGTGGCAACACTGACGTAACGCAAAGAGTTGAGAAACTGAGACCTATAAGAAAAGGTGCTATCGGCTTTTCCAGCGTCGTCAGATGTTGAAAAGATGGGCAAGGCCAGAGCAGAAGGAAGAAGATTGGCTAGATGGATGATTGTTGAAGTTTATTAAATAATGCACTCTTGCTACTCATGGGTGATTGTTGATTGTCGACAAGCCTGAACACAGCTTGCTTGTGCTGTGAGAATACATTCGCCGCACCTTTGTGTGTGCATGCGTAAATAGAGTACTTGATGCAACTATGGCATACTCTGCAGGTGTGTCTCCATGTTCCTACCTTTCCTTTTCTAGTCTACTATTTCTTCCCTTTCCTATTTATATCCATTAGGTCACTGCGAGTTCACAGTTGTGCGAGACAATGTTTTGAATGTTTAATTGCTGTATTAGTTAAATAATTAAAATGTACAAATGTAAGGATTAACACCCCCCCCACCCCCCCACCCTTCTCTCCCGCTTTCCATCCTTCCCCTTTTTTCTGAATAATTAATCAACCCCATTCACCGAGAGATCTCTATGCACACCAGGATGTGTTTCGATGTCGAGCAACACCTAAATTTCTCTCCCTTCTCCTTCACAGACCGACAACTTCCCCACCGAGCCCAATTACATGGGGAGCAGGCAGCAGTTTGTTCAAAGGTAAGTCCTATTAAATTACTCGCTCAGCCATCACATATGCCTGGACCCCCTCCATAGCCCCCCCCCCTACTTTACCAGTGAGCGTATGTCTCAAATTAGAAACCGTCCTCCGACCATTCTCAATTTCCCGTGTCATTTATTTACGCTGCTGTACTACTTTTTTTCTTTTCTTTGAATTTCTCATCATGTAGCAGTTCCACGTTTAAGGACCCGGAGCGAGTGAGTCTGAGGGACAGTGGACATGGGGACAGTGACCAGGCCGACAGCGATCAGGACACCAATAAGGGCTCGTGCTGCGACATGTCCGCCAAAGAAGCACTGAAGATGAAGGCAACTGGACTCAAGCCTCAACCTCTTGAGCAGGGTGAGTCTCCATCAACTCTTAAATCTTAAAGGTTTTTTTTTTTTTAATATACATATGCAGTATTTAATCTGTTTAAACTCAACCCTGGTGCCTCCTTGGTGCAATTAGCTTGGGAACGGACCAAAACAACTAGTCTAACTGATCTGACACTGCTACAAGACTGATTGGCGCCAACTGCAGGAATTTAACCAAACCTGCTGTGTATTTTATGTTGCGGGTGGATTTTTTTTTTTTTTTAACATACTAGCTTTAACATTTTAAAGATACTAAACTAAAAACGAGATGCAAAACAAGTGCCAGAAGATAGAGCTGGAGTTCTACAGAAGTAATATCTGGATATCTGCGGCACACAAAAAAACACAAACATAAAAAAAGAATACACAAAAAAAGAAAATTCTGGAAACATTTTACAAAATGGTGCTGTGTTTATGTATGCGTGGTGTCGTTGTTCTTTCGGCTGCTCCCGTTGGGCATCTCCACAGCGGATCATCGGTCTGCATATTTTGATTTGGCACAGTTTTTATGCCGGTGCCCTTCTTGACATAACCCTTCCCAATTTTATCTGGGCTTGGGACCGGCACTGGGAGTGCTCTGTCTTGTGCAACCTCAGTAGCTGGGGTCGGTTCCCTGGCCAGGAATCGAACCTGGGCCACAGCAGTGAAAGCGCCAAGGCCTAAGCACTAGTCCTCCAGCGGACCCTTGTGTATGCATGTTATTTATCCATGCTTGCTTAATTTCTATGATTTCTGACCGCTGAATTATTATTATTTTTTTTTGGCCAGCTTAAATTTGAGCACTGGGAAGCCGAATTGGACTAAATAGAAAATAAATGATCAAATTTACTTTGGTTCAAACTAGAAGAAATGGACTAATAGATGAGAAAGTGCCCCAACTTAGCTGACTTTTCTGGGCTTCGTATCTCAATACACCCCTCCCAATATCTTTTGTTCTTGGTTTAATAGGCGTTATTGGCATGATTGCTTTACAGACAACATTGCCAAAGCAATTACAAGTTGGTTCGACAATGTATAACGGACCGGATGCCAATATATAAACAACATTAATAATTTATTTTGGATCCCCCGCTATCTCTGATTCTCAGTTCAGTTTAGCGTGTTTCATTGGCCTGTCTGCTTTACAGGCAGCATTGCCAAAGCAATTACAAGTTGGTATGCAATGCCATAACAAGATCCCAACATATGAATAACATAACAATTCATTTCCACTTTCTCAGTTTGCTCTTTGCATTTCCCCTCTAACCTTTTCCATTCTTCAATATTCACTGCCCCGTGTTGCTCTGCGTCTATATTATTTATTGCTATTTTATTGGACCTTCCTCTTTTTATTTATTTCCCCAATCTTTCTCTTTTTGTTCTTTATTTGATCTGCCAAAGTATACGGCCGGTCTGACTTTCAAAGCCCCTTCTTTTCTCCGTTTTCTCTCTTCCTCTATACCCTTTCCAATCTTTCTTTTTTATCTCACACCCCAACCAATTCCGTTCTCTCATGTCTTACTCTGACTCTCTCTCCCTCATTCTTGTATTCCAGCACCGTTCTCAGTTTATCAAACCAGACAAGCCCATTATGATTTTATAAGCCAAACCACTTTAGCCTCTCCATTTAGTCCATGCTGGGGAAGCGCTGGGAGCGTGCTTCTTTATAACTTTCATAATGGAACATGGAAAGCGACTTATCGCGCAGCAGGAGAAATTACGTGCTCAGCCTGATTAAATATGAATAATTATTCCCCGTTCCATGTCGGTAGGACAAATGACTAGTGACATTCGTTGAACAATTCCTTGGGCTCCACTGACAGATACAAAGTTGCATGTTCCATGTGAGGAGGCTGAAGAATTATTTGCACTTGTTCATAAAAGAGGTTGTGTGCATCCATCCAGGGGCCTGCTGAGTCACATTTAAGACTGTTATACCAGAGCTTTATCCATCAAAAGAGAATCCAAAACCAAAAACACATTGTGTGTGTGTGTGTGTGTGTGTTGGCAGTTAGAATAAATGGCCTGTAAAAAGCTATAAATCAAATATAACAGTACAATTAATCAATAGAACAGAAGGAATCTTGTGCTATCTGGGTTGAGACACTGGAGTACTATGCCATTGATGTCTGCCTCGATTTAACTGTGTGTGCTTTGTGTGTGTTTCATTGAGATTCAGGAAAGAAAAAAAAAAGTCTGAATGCACTGGCAAGAGAAATTGGCCAATTAAAGAGGCCCATATGTTTCTTATTTTTATGACAGTAGTCATTTAATGGTGCATGGGAATAGTTGAAAAATGGCTGAAATTTGCTATTTTAGCTGTGGGACTTACTCACATGTTCAGCAGAGCACTGTTGTCTCAATCTCTGCGTATGTGTGTGTATGTGTGTGTGTGTGTGTGTGTGTTTGTGTGTGTGTGTGTTTGTGATACCTGATGCCAGTGTAAATTGTTAGGCTCACCGGTGAACAATGGCAAGCTCACTCCCTTGTCCTGGAGTGGCATTACTACTTTTGATTTTGAAGTGCAGGCATCTGAACTGGTTTTTAAAAGGGCCTGGGCTTTGAAATGGAGATTACATTGTTGTTACGAGGCGATGAGAGAGCAGTATAGCCATCATATTGCAAGCAAAGTGATCCATAATGCATTATGTTGCATTATTGCTGCGTGGTTTAAAGTGGAGTCTTACAGCTCTGTCTTGCAGCAAGCAGGGGGCAGTGTAGCGTGTGTGTGCGTGTGTGTGTGTGTGTGTGTTGGGGGGGAGTGTGGGTGTAGGGACACAGTACTTGTAGCGATTGTATTCTCATCATTGCTGGAATGCATTATCTGGGGAGGCCTTGAGGCTGGCGTTGGCTACAGCTGCTCGGACAGCGGAGAGGGTTTTAGTACATCTTTTCACTCCTCTAGCTTCCTTCTTTTCTCCTTTTCCACACTTCCCCTTTCCCCTCTGTCTTTTCATTCCTTTCCAATCCTTTGTCCTCTCTTCGTCCCTTTTTCTTTCTGAGAACAGATTCAGTAATAGATACTTATGTATCTATCTAGTAATGTCTTTACTTCTCTTGGTCATGCATGCACAAATATTTGACATGATATGACTTTTTTTTTTGTTGGTAAACACGATTTTAGCAGAATTATACATTTCAAGGCCTTGCAATAGACAGTCAGTTGTAGCTAAGGATGTATATTTCTACATATATATTGGTCAGTGCTTATTAAGTGATAAATCTTCAGTATCACAAAGGATTTAGCATTTAATACCATACTGACAGAGGATTTAACTCTTCCAGAGAGCTGAAGATTTATTCAGCTGCTGTGAGAAGGAAAAGGCTCAAACGGTCCACTTGAGCAGTCAGTAAAGCATACAGCAAGCCCAAAGCGTGGACAGTTCATCCTGTCCATGTGTGTGTCCATGTTCACTCCTTGGGCCATGTTTATTAGGCAGTAATTCAGGCAGAGACAGAAAGAGAGAGCAGGCTTGAGGCTCTGCTGAACATAAATAAGCAACACTTTTCAGCAGAGTCTCTCTCTCTCTCTCTCTCTCTCTCTCTGTGTGTCTCTCTCTCTATGTCTCTCTGTAGCTCTAGGCCTACACATGATCCACTCCAATTAGGGTGTACCTTACAGCATTTATTTAGTGGATTCTGGACAAAAACATGAAGTGAAACCAACCAAAGTGCAAGACCAGCATGAATACATCAACACATGCCTCTAGCCAGGTCCTTGCCCTGGTCAAAAAAAGAACAGATTGACAAACTGTACTGCTTAAAAGCATTTTTTTTGTCTCCTGACACCATAAGCAAAACATTACCTTTTGGCCTCATTCAGGAATTAGCCTGGGTAAATCCCTTAGTCAAAGAAATGTAGACTTGACCCATGTAGGACTTGTTGTTTATTCTCAAATCTTCATGCCAGCATGCTATTACAAAAAATATATTTTTTTAAGATAAATTAGTTAGGATCAAAAGTGACATTAAATTAGATTTCCAACCTATACCCATTTTCTACCACTATTCCTGAGGAGAAGCTAACATACACCAAATAGTTTCCATAAATTACACAGTTGTCTACAGTGACCATGAGACATTGCTATAGTTATTTGTTTATAGTTCTTTCCCTCTCTCTCTGTCTCTCTCTCTTTCTCTCTCTTTCCCCATCTTCCACTGTCTCCTCTCCCTCTCATCTTACCATAATTGCATAATTGGATTAAAACCAAATTGCTCCAAGCACACACACTCAGTATTCCCCATCCTCACTGTCCACTGCATTAAAGACACATGCTTTCCTGTTTTCCATTTACGGTGTTACTCTGAAATTGATTAATTAAGCTCCCCAAATTGCGAACTGTGTATTAATTAAGCAGAAGTGTATCACAAGTTTTTCAGGGGTGTTTTTTTTTTTTTTGCCTGTGTCTATTAATTGGTGATTAATTGATACGAGGACTTGCCCAGAGCAGCGTCTAATCCTGGAACGTCTTCATCAGTGGTTCAGTTCTATTCCTGTCTTTGGTGCGCGGCCACAGAGATGTGCGTGCGTGATAAAGTGTGTGTAAGTGTGTCTGAGTTAGTGGGAGTGTGTGTGGAAGAGGAGGAGAGGTGGGGAGGCGGTTTCTTTAGATTGCTGGGTGAGTGTTCTGGATGACCTCCTCTAATTGCATTTGATTGAAGCGCGATAATCAAATTGCTTCCCCTTTTATTGTCCCTTCTCCTCTCTTTCATTCACCATACTGCCACGGTAACCTTAGCTTATTACAGAGTGACAGACAGAGAGAGAGAGAGAGAGAGAGAGAAAGAGAAGGATGGAATGTTAGCAGTAAAGGCAGGAACTGGGTAACAGTGAGAGAGAAAAAGACACTAGGCTTCTGCCATTACTCATCTCCCCTTGTCTCTCTTGCTTATGTTATTTAATCAGAATCCCTGTAAACATAACGGCGTTTGGAGCAGAGACATGTCATGCTGTATAAGACACACAGGCTCACCCACGGAGAGACTATTGTGCGGAGGCTACCTGAGAGCATTGGCTGATTGATTTGCAATGGCCGTAGCAATAAAGTGAATTGAATATACTGGTGGGGGCTGGATTCTACAAAAGATGATTCACCTGGCCGGCTCTAGCGCTCAAATTTCAGAGCACTACAAGAAGCCCAGCATAATGTTCTACTCGGATATCTTGACAAAGATTGCCTTTTGTTAGGATGCTTTATTGGTGTATGGATCACGTTACGGATCAAATACCCTACAAAATTATAACTTTTATGCCCAAATAAGGAGCCTAGTCAAGACAATGTGAAAAATGAGTAGGGCTTAAAATTTATGCCTTCGCCTACATCCAATGGCAACGTATTATAGTTTTGCTGAAAGTATTTGGGTTTGATAGGGATTCAGTGTTAAATCTGATATATAATATTTGGTCTCATTTTAGTCATTTGCTCATTGTTAGTCAATGAAAACTCAAATTTCCACAATATTCTTTTAAAGCTTTGAAAACCCATTTGAAATGCATTAATTTCTCATGTTTCAGGTCTCTGTAAAGTATTCTGTCATACAGGATACTTAACAAAAAGACTTTGTAATTACTCACTTCCCAAAGCTTTTTTTTTATACGATTGGCTGAATAAAATTTCTGCAGTGGCTCAAACACTTAATAAATGTTACTCTAGTGAACACCTGTCACAAGTTTAGTAAATTTAGCACAGTGTTGTCAGACATGCTAGTTCTAGTTAGCTAGTATTACATTAGCCTAACGTGGCAATACAAACTACTACAAACTATACACTATGATCAAATATTTAAAGGAATATGATCATTTGATGATAAGATTTGCTAATGTATGACAATTATGTTTCAGCAAACATGAAGCATTAACATTAGCATAGCTATGCAGATCAGAGAAGAAGACACCTATGGCCATGTGTCTAGCAAGCAGCATGCAGAGGATCTCGCTTCCCTTGTATAAACGCAATAGGCTTGTGCGATATTGATTTTTCCATCCTTGCAATTTTCCATTAAATATCGTGATTGACAATTTAATCATCCAGAACTGGAGACAGGGAAATGAGCATTTCCACCATTTCAGGTTTAGGGAGAGTACAGAAGTGTGGAATAATAATATAAATATAAAACCTGAGCAGTCAGGTTCTGCTTAAAGTGTCAGATTGACACTTCATTATAGGCTTATTTAATCTTTTTTTTTTTTTTTTTAGGTCAGATGTTAGGATTGACATTAACTTTAATTAAGTCGAACATATAGTGCTAGATTTTGTTTTACATTAATGAGCTCAAAACATTCATTATTTAACGAGACTGAAAGCGAGGGCACCCCTGAGTCTTGTCAAGAGCATGTAAGATGTAAGAGCACCATCAAGGGGGCGGGGCTTGCAGGCCATGTTGGAGAGTTGGACCTGTGCAAATCATTCATTATGTTGTTTGTTTCATTCTCATGTCCCCCCCTTTTTTTTTTTTTTGGGCAGGGGTTGATGACTGCTTTCAGTTGGCAGGTCTGATAAATTAATATAATCTGAGTAAACCTCCCTCCTCACTGGACATTGTAGCAGTGTAAGATTGTACCTAGGGAAAAGTGAATGCACAGTGATGTGGCTTGACTATTTCAGATATTTTTGTGTCATTTTTATTCATTCATTAATACATCGCATGTATTTTTTATAGTTTTGTATTCTGTGTATTATTAATTGTTAGTGAGCATTTTTTTAAGTGTGAGTGTGTCACCTGTAGCCTCACTCTGCTGTTACATTTAATCTATAAACAGGCGTGAGTTCACCGAGTTCACTCCTCTGCGCAGGTACGTGTTAGCTCTCCAATTAAAAGTGTTACCCAGGAGGCCATGAGCCAATCGCAGTAAATTGAGATATTAAAAAAAAAAGAGCCACTCGTACTGTCCTCCAGTCCTCTTACTTTTACGGCTCTAGACCCCAGAAACACATCCACTTCGAAGAAGTCAAACAATTAATTAGCGGTTTCTATCCAGATGCCCTTTTTAGCAGCGTGCTACTGAGGAAGCGGCTTCCACTCAACTACCAGGATTCAGTGCAATCCATATTGACAGACTTCTAAAGGTCATTTCCTATCATTCATATTTTACATGGCTACAAAGCCTGCATTGTGAAGGCAGTGTGTGTGCATTGGCTGATTTGTTTTGAAATGCCTCTCACATAGAGTTCATCCTCTCCTGCTAACTGATGGAATAAATTATCACTTCAACTCTCCTCGTAGATGTGTTTTCTGTATTTTCATTTCGAAACATATAATCCTGCTTGTTCTTAGGAAGTCATGCATCTCTATTTTTTTCCTTTCCCCTTTTCACTAGCATAAGTGGAATGGTATGCAAATTGAAGCACAGGCAGAGTGTTAGTAGAAGTGGTTGTGATGTTCTAGGGCAGTAATGGGGGGACTGTGGGAAAGCATTAGCAGCAGGAAGGTAATGTCTTTTGAGATCCCCAGCTAAAGCTTTTTAAGATCTGGCCAGCCAGATATCAAGCAATTGCACAGTCAGGTTCCCAGCTTTAAAAAAAAAAAAAAGGGGGAAAAAAAGAACCCATACTGGTGGCAGTGATAGAGACCATCTGCACAGTTTTCCTTAAAGTATGTCTTCTAGTTATTATTAGCTAATCCAACACTTTTCAACGCATTTAAATTGTAGTCTCTGGCTCCTAACAGCTGGCTCGTGCTTGCCAAAAAATATTTAAAGGTAAGAGAGTATAAAGAGTGGCAGTAGGTTTGCAAAGAAAAACTTGTACGTTAGCATTTGCTTTAAAGTGCTGAGCATTCAATAAACTCCACCAGCCCTGAAATTTATTTTCCTGAAGCCGATATGGTTGAAAGTGGGCCTAGCTGAATTTAGTAGAATTGTGTTCTGTCCCTTTTCTTAGTGCTTCTAGGGAACCCCGTGCCAGCGAGAGTAAATCACCGGCAACGTCCCTCAACGCAGTGGTTCAAACGTGAATTAATATCATATACCTCTTCGATTTTCTGAACGTCAGTATATTATTTATATTGTGCAACTTAAGGTGGAGCTGTCACTCATACTGTAATTTGGCTGCAGTCTGTAAAATTTGTTCTATATCAAGATTGACAATAACAAATACATTGCAATAACACAGCATTGATTTGCCGCCCAGTGAAATAACTAGAAATAGTCCACAGACAAATTGTAGGATCAATGAATTTCTACTATAGCCTTTCTTTATTTAACCTCGCTAACACCAGCAATGATTCATCAATCAACAACGACATCAACTCTTTCGAATTACGATGTAGCGTGATTAATGATCCTGAGACAACCCCCGAACCTGAATCCAGGCCTGCAGTCTGTGGCAAAGCAAAGGCCAGAGTTGCCCTTTCATATCTGATGGCACATGAAAAAGTTTGGCCATGTGACTCCCATGGAGAGGAGCAGGCGTTCTCTCCTAATGATTACAGATGGCTCGCTCCACAATTATCAGAGCTCCACTGACGCTCTTAAAGTATTATATCTGGGCTCAGAGAGAATCATTCAGCAGCAGACTATAACATGAGATTTGTTACGGCTCAAACACCCAGTAGGACACCCACGCGCATTTCGCATCTTGATGTTCCTTGAAGCTGATGTGCCTTAGAAGTAAGAGCTTTTCCACTGAGCTGGGATGAGTCAACTAAACCACCATTAGTGTCTTTGTTTGATGTTTTGATCAACCCACCCCTTTATGACAGATGTTATGCAAATTTCTTTCATGCCATCATATTCTGTTGTTCAGCTTTTTAAGTGCTTAGTTTGGCTTAGTTTTCATGATTAGTAAACTTTACCTCAGTGTTACGACGGTGTTAATGTCAGAACAGCTGGAGTGGTTAGCCTCAATGGGAACATTTTAATTACAGTATTTGCATGCACGAGGCCTAAACAGGTAACATTGTTATTACTTACTGCCGTCGCACATCTGTCTTTGATTGTGATTAATTGGGCCTTTATAGCAAGTGTCTCAATTCTTTGATGAGAAGAAGTTTCAGATGTCCTTATCTCCGAAACACGTTTTATTTTGTAGCAGGAGTGTAATTGAATAAACATTGTTTCTTTATTTCTGAATACACAGCGTACCTCTTTGGTTTACCGTTCTGTTTCTTCTCCTTCTCATTTTCTCTCTCAACCTTCTGAAAAACCTCCTAAAAAAAAACGTGTGGATTCACGTGAGTGTCAGCCACAACATTCCAAGAAGGCAATTAGAAGCCTGAACAGCGAGCGGAGCTGATAGTCTTATTACTTGATTGTGATTTCAGCATCTTTGCTTCTGATGATTCTCTCTTCTCCCCCGCAGCATTCTCACTCACGGATGCAGGCTTGTGTGTGTGTGTGTGTGTGTGTGTGTGTGGAAAGTGCTTTAGACCACTAAGCCACTGCAATCCAGGAAGCCTGCGAATCGTTTAAAAGGAATATCACCATCTTAAGCTTCCCATTCCTTTTATTTAAGGGATTTAAAGGATTAGTTTTTTATTCTTTTTAATATGCAAGCCTTCATTCTATTGTTTGAATGAAACAGCAGGGCAGTCTCAGTGTTACTCTCCATATATTATCCCCCAGGTAGCGCGGACATGATCGCTCGGATGTCACACATGCGTACGCCCGTGCTTTCTCTTAATCTGCAGCTCTGCAGCTGGAGACTGGAGCCTTCGTTAGCCTCCTGGTTGTGATATTCGAGGTAATAACAAGACTGTGTCCTTTGCCTTTCTCAGGGAGCTTGCCATAAATCTGTGACATTAGCCCACTGCCCTTGGTGCTGCGGTGACTAATTATGGTCTGTTTGTGAAAGTAATGGCTCATTTCTCACGTGACACCATCAGTATCCCTGCTTCAGTAACAAATCAGACGTCTCCGTTTCTCCCACTTCAGTTTGCTCGTCCTTTCCTCCTTCTACTGATTAATTTGGCAGGAATGAATGAATGCTATCTGAGGCATTTTTTTTTTGTCCAGCGCTGTAATGGAGATCTTTTACAGCAAGTCATTAATTAGAGCATGAGCTAATTCCTACTTCAAATGCACAGCCTTCTTTTCCGGATATCTCAGTTGTGCTGCATAGAGAGAGCTGTAATTGGCAGCGCATTCGTGGTGTGGTCAGAACGCTTTGATTGCCCTGAGCCTTCCTCGTTGTTCTTTATGATCTTCAGCATTTGACCTTATCACTTGAATTCAGCCAGTTTGACTTAAAGGTTGGAAAGGATGTTTTTGCTTAAAAAGGCCAGTCCACTTCATGGCAAGATTCTGGAAAGTGTTTAGTTTCATTTAGAGTGCAGCCGATACAGTTTAACCAACACTTTAACTCATTTATGAAGCTGTGAAGATATGAACTGTTTTTTTTTTTCGATTATAGGAGCATTTACACAAGAAAGGATGTATCCATGAAAAGAGCTCCTGAGTTTGTGGAAATTTACATATAAGAAGATTCAATATTATATAATATAATCCTCGATTGATTGCCTTCAAATTTTATAACTGCAATTTTATTTACAGATTATGTCGAGTTTTAATGGCTTATTTATTTCAATTACACACAACTTGAGCCACAAGATGGTTCACATTAGTGGTTTGGGGAAAAAAAGCAAACCAAAACAAATCCATAAATTAGGTAAGACGAGCCATTTAATTAGGACGAAAGAAATGGGACCCTATAAAAGGAGAAGGAGCGGGTGTCAATGGTAGCCGACACGCTGCAATGGCTGAGCTGCATTACTGGAAGATTTAGTTCACTGCGCACATAGGAAGCACCCATTACTTTTGTTTTCTGCTCTTTGTAAGCTTTGCCTTTTATGAAGTTTTTTAAATGTAAATCAGCTGTACCAGGAAGGCACTTGGTAATTTACACATGATTACACAATTTTTACTTCAGTTTACACAACTTTATGAAACGTTATTCTTTAAAATGAAAAAAATTAAAAAAGACAAGATCCCCCTAAATCACTTCTTTTAATCACTGTCAACATAGGACCAGGTGTTAAAATTGTAATAGATCTTGTGTCCATAAATCAAAAACTCATCTACCAGTAATTTAAGAATTACTGTTTGCTGCTAAGGCATGTACTGTTTAAACAAACAAGGCAATTTCATTTGTTTTCTGTATACAGATCTTTATAAGCCTGGTTGCTTTTGCATATCTGAAAGCCCATAAATATCTGACGTCTGTCTGATGGACTGTGTTTGGTCTTTTATTTTCCTTGATTTTCATTTAACAGCTTAACTGGCACAGAGCATTTGTTTGTTTTTTCTCTCTCTCTCTCTCTGTCTCTCTCTCTCTCATACTCCTCTCTTTGGGTTCGTGTCAGTTTAAACTGATGAACATCTTCATAAGTGAGATAAGCACACATATGTTGGATTAATTAATGCTGCGCATCTCCCCTGGGCGGTAGCAGCCCACATTTCAGTTTTAACCTGTTCTTTTTTAAGGCATTGTTGGTTGTATAATTACGCTCTGCCTAATTAGTGATCTATTAAGCCTGCTGATGAGATGAACAGAGTCAGAATTTCTGTGCAGACAATAGCCGGTCGGGCCCGTGGAGGTTGTGGGGTCGAGGGTGGTATTGTTGGAGGTTGTTATAGCTAAACTTTAGTTGCCGTGCAGTTGTTAACACAATAACACGATTAGGATGAAAACAGCACTTGAGTGGTCATTCAGCAGGCCTATCCCTGCCTTGTTTTCTGTCCCGTTATTATAAAAAGACATGAAGTGCTTGTGTGGAGGCTGCATTGGCCGCAGTGCCATATTGGACAAAGCCGAGCTCAAGAATACTCATCCCCTTTTATACAAACACATCTCCTGAAAAGGGAAATTGATTGGGCTTATCACACAATAATCAGCTTTTGTTATTTCTATCTTTGGCTTCCGCTCCTAGCCTCAGGCTTTTGTTAGCACTTGAATAGCCGTATTAAGAGCCTGGCTGCATAAGACATATGAAATTAACTTAATATTTCCATCTGTTCTCCACATAGCTCGTTTGTCCACTGATTAGGAATAACGCTGTCCTTTCTTGTCCAGTGCCTCAGCGCTTTGGTTTTAAGCAGTGCATTGTCCTCTAGCTCTTATACTGAAGAGTCTCCAGTCTCTATGCTCCTGCGTGTCCATGTCCACTTGAGAGCTAAGAGAGATTCATGCATGCATCCACCTTCATTCATAAGATTTCTCTTTACGTGGAAACGTGGATTCACATATTCTAAGAGTCTGTGTGATGCGGTTACAGCATCTAATCAGAACCCCTGCTAGTAGCGGAGGCTTAGTGGAATAAAGGAGTTTCACCTTTTGTAGCTCTATGGCGTGTGACAGCACAAGCAATTATCGGGTGCTGAGCGAATTTGAGATGGTCAGTGCCTTGTGCAGCCAGTGCGGACGCTGCAATCGGAAAAAATCACATTCTCTGTGTTTTCGCAGCATTCACCTTCTTTCACCTAGCACATTTTCTGTGGATAGTGTGTAATCATTTTCATCGTTTTCATTACATAAAAGTGTTCCATACCGATATAACTATAGGGGCAAAATCCATACCTTAAGAAAACCAGCACACCACCCACTACTAGTGTGTAGGAGAGTATGTTTGGAGTGTGTGTGGTGGAGAGCAAAGATACAGAGCCTTGCAGGCTGCCTCCTTTCCTTAGCTTAATGGCACATGGCTCACAGAGTGTGTGTGCGTGTGAGTGTCAGTGTCCGTCCCCAGACTCAGTTGGGGAAACATGTTGTCCAGAATCGCCATGACGATGACGCCCCAGAAGGAGATTATGATGATGCGTCCTCTCATCTTGGCACCCTGCCACTTCTTCCCATCTGTCCTCTGTCTTCATTACAGTGTGGAATAGTGTGTGTGTGTGTGTGTGTGTGTGTGTGTCACAGTTAAACTGTGACACTAATCCAAAGAACTGTCATAGGAGACTTTAGGAGGAGTTGAGTTTTCATCCATTTTTGACTACCACATGGTTGACTTTATTCTTATATATTAATCCTACTTCTCAGACACACTTGCTTGACATCATAATATTCCATATTCTGAAAGTTTGGTTTCATTTGATATTCATTGATTTTAGTGTGTCATACGTGGCTCAGCCGTAATCCCGAGAGCCAGCTTGGTTGTTTGATATAAGATGTGGCTTCACAAAACTTCGTACTGATACTGCGATTTTTAAAATAAGTTTTATTCCTAGGTATTTGTGAATAAAAAATATTTTGAGAATAATGAGAACTAAAATGGCAGGTGTGGATGGAGATACACTAGGCTTCAGCTCTCTGTATTACAGCGTGTAATTCGTCACATACGCTGCTATATAAAATATTTTTGACTGCTGGCGGGAGATTTTAAGAGGTTAAAAGTGTCTACATGACACCATGTTGAGCTATAAAAATCCTAATATTTATTCATGTAAAAGCCTAGCTTATAAAATGCTTCAAGCCCCTAAACCAGAACTTCATGCTCTCCCATGTCCCTTTTCATCTCCCTCTTGCCTACCCCATAATGATGGCTCACCGTTCCTCCAGCAGCGCAGCTCTCACCATGCTTTCTCCCGTAATTGCATCACCTTCCTTTTAACACTAGGCTCCCTCTCCTCAACAGCTTCTTGAAGAGAGCAGCGTTTCCAAAACGTTTTCTCGACGCACTGAGGCACGGACGCTACGTGCTTCGCTTAAGTAACTGACCATAATTACAGTGCATTAGTCGACAAAGTTTTTTTTTTTTTTTTAATACTCCTAAAGAATGTTTATAGGGCACCCCAGCAAAGACGTTTCCTCCGATAAACAGATTGAAACTGTTTGTACGTGTCAGATTTCATAGCACATTAAGCTATGCAAATATTTCTCCCTGCATGAAACGTTTTCCACAGTTTAGTCATGTTTCATATTCAGCCCTAGAGCGTCGGCTTCAAAAGGCATCTTTTTGATCTTCCTCCTTTTTTTTTTCCCCCTCTTCCAGTTTGGATGTCACTTGTTGTGGCCTGACTGCTTCCTGCAGAGAGCGAGATGACAGACTCATTAGGAGAAATTGGGGAGAAAAGGAACGATGTAGATTTGAGGTCGGTGTAAGAGAAAGAGAGAGAGAGAGAGAGAGAGAGAAGGAAAGGGGATGGTAGAATATGCCTGATGAAACACTGATGGGGGCAGAAATGGAGATGTAAGGACGAGAGGTTGGATACAAGAGGGGACAGTGCTAAACGGAGAGCTCGAGAGCCACAGAGGGAGGGATGGAGGGCAGAAGAAGGGAAGGAACAGCAGGCTTTTTCTCAGTAGGAGGCAGGCTTAAGTAGCATACTTCTCCTGCTTCCTGTGGGCTATAAGCCACCTACAGTTAAAATAATAATCAAAAGGAAGGCTGGCGACAGAACGGCACAGTGTGGTGCTCTAGGCAGGGACATATACATGCACACACACACACACACACACACACACACACACACAGTCGCACAGAGGAGATCTGCGGGGTTTGGAACATTTAGAGATGATTTTTAGCTGATCTCTCAGACTGGCCTTGTCCTTTTGCACCTGTTGTACCAGACTATTTTTAAATAATACATGATACTCTGAGCTAATGAAATAGGCCACCAACAAGAAGATCATTTGGCCCAAATGGAGCACCAGGCTATAATTGTCAAATAGATATCAAATTTTCTTTTTTTTTTTCTTTTTTTTTCTTTTTTTTAGGCTAGAAAGTAGAAATACTAGGCTAGAATTAGATCTCAAATAAATAAAGGTGACATTATTATAAGGCCACAATGACTAATATAAACTAACTAAACAAACTTCTTACGTTTTTATTAACTAATAACAAACTATGGACTTCGGAATTAATATACAACGGATATAAAAAGTCTACACACGCCTGTTAAAATTGCAGGTCTATGTGATCAGGTGTTTGTGAAAAATGAAACCAAGGTAAACCACGTCAGATCCTTTTCCAGCTTTAACGCGATCGCTACCTTATGACAAGTGATTTAAATGTGATAGGTTCATTCTGAGCGCAGTCACATGCCCCGTTATAAAGGGTGTACACACTTAAGCAATCAGGTTATTGTATTTCTCATAGTCCCCCCCCCAAATAGAAATTTTTTTTTTGGCAAGGCAGCTTAGTGGTTAGCACTGCTGCCTAGCACCTCAGGGTTAGAGGTTCAATTCCCATCTCCGCCCTGTGTGCATGGAGTGTGCATGCTTTCCCCGTGCTCGGGGGTTTCCTCCAGGTACTCCAATTTCCTCCCCCTGTCCAAAGACATGCATTGTAGGCTGATTGGCATCTCTAGATTGTCCGTAGTGTGTGAATGGGTGTGTGAGTGTGTGTGATTGTGCCCTGTGATGGGTTGGCACGCCGTCCAGTGTGTCCCCCACCCTGTGCCCCGAGTCCGCTGGGATAGACTCCAGGCTTCCTGTGACCCTGTGTAGGATAAACAGTACAGAAAATAAATGGATGGATGTTAATATGTTTTTTTCATGTTTCATTGTTGTACATCACAAAACCCTGCAGTTTTAACAGAGGGGTGTAGTCTTTTGTATCAACTCCTGTATTATTTACATCTATTTTAATTGAAGTAAGTTCAAAAATCAGAATCGCCTGCATTAACCAGTGTTATTCCTTCTACGACTAAAATAAGTGCATAAATTAGCATATATTAAATTACAACATGTTGTAAATGTTGATAATCAGCTAATCGTAGGTCACAGGGTGAAAATCTTGGTATGAATCATTTCAACCAACCGTTGAATTCTGCCAATTAGCCACCAAGAACATGTTAATTAAGGCATTAGTTCATACTGGTCTTTGTGAACTTGGTTTTAGTTATGAATAGAATAAGCAGTTAATGCAGGTTCATTATTCAGTTAACAATTTAACAAGCATCAAGTATTAATTAATATTAATGAATGGTTCATTCATGCTAAACTGGGTAATGTTAACTGATAAGTTAGTTTAGGAATGCTACCTAATTAGGGTACCGTGTCTGTTTAACGCAGACTATACGCTTACTGTATGATACCTCGAACTAGATGCAGCCTATAGGTAAGTATTTGTAGGTATATGTATATGTTTGAAATTGTTATACACTATATATATATGTATATAGAACATCTAGGCATAAAAACAGTTTTTTCCCCCATGCCATCTCCAGCTTAAACAGCTAACACAGGAATCAGTACCTGTGTTTTTTTTTATTCTATAATTCATTTCTGTAATTCATCCTCCATCTCTAATTACTACCTCTTTCTCAAGTATTATGTAAATAC
This sequence comes from Pangasianodon hypophthalmus, assembly GCF_027358585.1. Lineage (NCBI taxonomy): Eukaryota > Metazoa > Chordata > Actinopteri > Siluriformes > Pangasiidae > Pangasianodon > Pangasianodon hypophthalmus. The sequence goes on from NC_069720.1 coordinate 22,382,922, forward strand.
ATATGCATATCTCTTTATTTATACAGCTGTATATAGAGTAAATAATGCACAAATCTGTACAGAAATCTTCTGTTTCAGATTATTATTTTTTTATTTTTTATATATATATATATTTTTTATTGTTAAGTCTTACTATTTAAATGTTTTTTGTTCTCATGTAAGATATGTATGGCTGTACCAAGAGCACCTTAAAGAAAACCACAACAAATTCCTTGTGTGTCTGCACGTACACTTGGCGAATAAAGCTAATTCTGATTCTGATATATATTTTCTTCCACTGCTGGTTTAAGATAAGAGGTCTGTTTAATGAAACCGTCACATGGCAACACTTTGACGAATACCTGAGGACAAGCTACTTTAATTGGGAAGCCTTTATCTGAGTACATAGCCAAGCATTATCCTTCCACAATCATGTAGGAGGGATGGAGAACAAATGTTGGCCCAGATCAGGACAAGAAAAAACATGGGGCGGAGGAAAAAATAGAGAGAGAGAGAGAGAAATGGGCACTGTTTTACATTCCAACCACCCACCTTTTGTCTTTCTCTCTTGTACTGTTGTATTATGGTACCAGGAGTGGAAGTAGAGATCGAGGCGGGTCGACCTGCTTAATCTTCAGCTGTTAAATCCAGCAATTAACACTGATCAGAGAGCGAGAGACAAAGCGTGGAGGATCAATTATGGAGATTCTCACTCTCTGAAATGCACACCCTGGTATTGTTAAGCATGCCTTCATTCGAGTCTGCATGTGAGAGTGTAATAGCAAACCTGAAGCTCTATATTTGGATTTTTTTAGATGTTTTTTTTTTTTGAAAGTGTAGTTATGTAGTTTTGGCAGAAGCAGAGTGGTGCTTGCAGAAGCTGTCCAGCCATCTGTGAAGAAGGTGCTGGAAATCCAAAAATCCAGGATTAAAAAGGGCAAATCTCAAGACCAGCCTTAACACCAACCCCCCCCCCCCCCCCCCCCCCCCCCCCCCCATCCCCTAAATCTGGAGATCAGCTCCACTTTTGTGACAGAACCGGATGAGGGAGTGACCCGCCAACATAATCTAGTCAGGAGCTTGTGATAATGCCTCTCCAGGTTGGTGACACAGACATGGAGAGAGGCAAAAACACACCACCTCTGTAGCTAGGCAACACTGTGAGCAATTTCTAAGCAGGTAAAACTGATATATGTCCCTTGTGTTCTCAGGGACCTGCTGTAAAGTGACTCTTTGTACAGTCTCACTGACTGTTCAGTTCCAGTTTCCAGAGTCTATCGTTGTGTTGTGAGGATTTTCTACTTGGCAAGTAATGCAGATTGCCTCCACACCACCAAGCGCATGTTTGATCAGGGACCTGCTTGCTAAAAAAAAACCCATTTAAACTCAAATTGGCATGTGCATGATTGCCAAGCCTTGGTTTGTTATTCAGCCCTCTGGAAACACTTCACCTTGTTGTGTTATCAAAAGCCACTGTTACGTCAACATTCTTCGTTCTTTACCAACCACCAATCAAAGTGCGATTTGCATGGACACTGGTTGTTTTTTTTTCTCTCAGGCTTTAAGGAATAGGCCACATGGAAGGAAGGGCGAAGGGAGCGATATTGTGAAGTGGTGGCATTACCCTGATTTCACTAGTGGCGCCAAAGAAAAAACAGATAGCCGTGGCATTCAAAGTCATTTGCATTTTATTTGTTTTGCTCAAACTCGCTGTGCCCAGATGTCAGCTCAACTCTCTAGCATAGTTTAATTAGCTTGAACTCGGCACTGAAATGTTGACGGCCTTCCACAGACTGTGACCACTGTAGGATATATTGCTTTGTTCATGGTACGTGCACTGGATGTATAAGAAGGACAGAGAGGAGAGGGATATGTTATCAGAGGGCTTTGTGTCATTAATCCCCAATGGAATGGGTTTAGAATGTCCAGACTCGTGTTTTTAAGGAAATGAGAGCACCACACGGCCCTGCTTACTGTGACAGCTGTTGTGTGGTTTTTTTGTTTTTTTTTTTAGGTTTGAATTCACTCTTGTTTCGGTGTTATAGGTGAGATATTATAAAGAATGCTACCAGCCAGGTGTTTTATTTTTTTATTATGATTCTTTTAATAACTTTTAGACATGTGCTTAAACACTGCTGAGCCCATATAATCTTATTCTTATCCTGTGTAAGCCTAGTAATCTTTGACCTTAATCTTAAAGCACTACAATGTATTTGTGTGTGTGTTTTTTTTCCCCTGGCCTCTATGTGAGCTTACTTTCCGACGAGATCCTCCAGCATGGAAATTTGGTTTGCAAGCCTTTAATAAAACTTTCATCCTTGATCCTTCATGAAGTCGATTTGCTTTTGTTGCTTTCGTACGTGTTTATTACAGTGACATCCTTTTGAGCCTGTTTGAGAAAATACCAATCTTCTTCGAAGGCTATGTTGTAATACAGAAGCATAAAATGATACAGCTGAAATTTGATATTAGAAAAAAGAAACAGCTCTAAACGATTATCCCTCGACAACACAAAGGCTAATAGTCTCTTATTACATTTTGTTCAAACATCTCGTTCTAATTTGATCATATTTATGAAACAAAGAGCAAATATATATTTATCTCCGGCTACATTGCTGCAGGGGTCTAGACAGCAAGCAGCACTGTACTCAGCGGAAAAGGAAACATCAATGCTAACTCGATGGAGTTGAAACAGAAAGCTGCTAGCACGCTAGCTAGCTAAGGCAGGATATGGGTGGAGGAGATGGAAGATGAGAGTGGACTGGATCATGGCAGGAGTGTGTCAGTTAGCTTTTTAACCATGTTAGCACTGAGCCTTTGGAAACCAATACTTCGGAGTGAGTCCCAAGTCTCAAGCCATGTACGTCTGGGATTCTGGATTAGCTCAGCTGCTGGTTTCATGTAACAGTCGAGATCTGATTAGGCTGATTTGCTGGTCCTGTAAGCTTGTTGACTTTGTGTAGCTTCAGAGAATTGATAAGTTACAGTACTTAACATTTGTGTCATTATTTCCTTCCTGTCTTTGGAAGTCGAGGAGGAAGTGATGGCTCTCGATAATATCAGCCACTTCATCTCTCATTATGTTGATGTTTTGTCTTTGTGTTAGATCTCTTATCTATTAACGAGCTGCTTAAGTTTCTCTTTTTCTCGTTCTGTGTGTGTGTGTGTGTGTGTGTGTATACCTTATGTTTCCTGTAATAGTTCCTGTAAACGCAGACCCTTGATACTCAAAACCTATCTTGCTGCTTTTGCTGAGGAACAAAATGGCATTTAAAGGGATATTGTGGCATTTTTCAGCCTAATCCACCACATCAGCAACACGTGCAATTACTATTAAAAAAAAAAAAAAAAAATTTTACATGATTTCCTGTATTGGCTAAACCCAGCTTAACTGGTATTTCAACATAACAGTGAACTGTGAACATTGAAATGCCTGTCTATATAACGCATCGTCAAAACTAGAGTCAATACGGTCTTAGAATGAGATGGACATAGAAAATGTATTTACCAACTTTCAAACACTGGTGCGCTGCTTATTTTTTGGCAGGTCCACACACAGTAATCACACTCAGGCATGGACCAAAACAACCAGTCCGAGATCATCTCAGCAAAGTTCGATTGCAGTGAGAAAGAAGCACAAAGTAAACCAAATATATCGTGTATTTTGAGTTGCGCAGCAGCATTTTTTTGTAGATGCAAGCTGCTAAACTGAGCCAAGAGCCCCAAACCGGGCCAATGGACAAAGCTAAGTAATGCAGTAATGCAATGCATTCTGGATATCTGGACCAAGGAACAAAAGGTTCTCTGTGCTCGGGTGATTTTTATGATTTCTATGCTCACTAAGTAAAGCATTGTTTACCTTTTCCTTCACTGAAATGTGGATTTTCAGCTCTACATGCCCTTAAGACACGGGCTCCCAAACTAGGGGTCGCGACCCCACGTGGGTTCGCTTGATTTACAAATGGGATTGTGAGAGAAATTCACAATCTCCTCTTTTTTTTCATTCATTTATTTTACAAATTGATATTAGAAATATTAATATTTAAATATGGCTTGTTTTAATGTGACATTGTGACAGGAATATTTTTAAATGTCCTTGTCACAATGTCACATTAAAACAAGTCACATATAAATGAATAGTGGTACATGTTATTTTAGTCTTTTTCATTATCCTGATATGCTGCATTAGCTGAGTGCTAATTCAATAAAAAATGAAAAAAATGTCCCCATCTACCGCTGCAAAACAAAGCGATGTTGTATCTCAAATCTCAGACCTTATGTACTATTCTAGCTCGTAATTACTTTAGTACTACATGCTAACCGTTTTTCCTATTACAGTTAGTGTTAGAGGTTAAAAACCTCTCATGTAGCCTTCAAACCTACTGACAGGTCTGTTTTCCATACCAGTTTTCACATTTCTAGTTTAGTAGACTATTAGTAGACTTTTGAGCTGCATCCCATGACAACAGTCACAACGACAGCGGAACGTTTTAACAGAGACAGAGCTCATCAGTGTGTTTAACATCACAGTGCATGAATTCACTAAACATTTTACAGTTTGACTTAAAAACCGGATGAACAGGGATGTTTTATCTCTGACACGCCATCTAACGAATGTCGCTTGTGAATCTTCCGGATGTACTTAAGATACAGAGCAAGTGTGTGAACGCTGCCGTTCGTGTTGCGGCTGCTTCTGCGTGCACACACAAAATCAGGCATCATGTATAAACCAGGCTCCTAAAATCCTAAACCAGGATTCTTACTAGACTTCTTCCACTTCTTACTAGACTGGTAATATTCTTTTGGCTTATAATCACTTATATCACACATACCTATGTTACTGACGTAATAAAATAATAAACTGTTGGTGCTGGATTATAAATCCGATATTTAAAATATTCATAATGTGCATTTAGGGTCATTTGTGCAAACAGTTTTACTACATAAAGACATTTTCTTTTGCTTTTTGGTTTGTTTAATGAGAAACCAGTGAGAGAGAAAAAAAACAGAGCAAATAAGAAACAAACCAAACCAAGTATCACCAAAATTTGCAACTGGAGCAATGGGTGTGAAAATGCCACATAAATGCTTTGTTCATTGCTTATGCTTTCGTTCAGGTTTCGTGGTATCCATGCGCAATTAAATGTAAATTGAGACCCTTGTTTACTTTGAGCCGGTAGCACATTAATCCAAATTCTTACCGCTAAAAAGGACAAATTATACAGTTAGGGCTTAGTTTACTAATAACCTTGACTGAATAATGAAGGTAACTACAAAAAAAGGTGTTCTGCATAAACATTTATTGACTGTCCTTAGACCTTTATTTTAAATTAGCTTCGACATGTTTTTTTTTTTCTTTTCTAGTACTGCGAGTTGTGTCAAAATTAATGAGTGTAGTAATCAGCAATTCCCTACAAATACAGTAGACAGAGATTAGGTTGAAAAATGCTGTTGTTTTGCTTGAACAAATTATCCTTGGTTACAGTTTTCCTGTATACACTAAATTTAGTTCTGTTTATTTTTCCCATCTTGCTCTCTCTCTGTGAGCCGTCGTCTCGAAGCATCCCAATCAGAGGCACTGGGAGATAGATGAACAGAGATAGAGAGGCGATGCTGTGGGAATATTAGCAATGGAAGTGGAGAACGAAGTGGCAGGCAGTGTTTAAGACAGAGTAGATTAGTGTTCAGTAATGTTGGCACAGTTCTTTTCGCCCTAGCGCTATCCACTCAGGAGGCTGAACAGCTTGCTCTCAATGACCCACAATCATCAGGCAGAAAGGGCCGGCTTCAGTAGATCAATTACCACCATGATTACATTCATCAAATGCTTGATTGAAAATCATGAATCCTGTAGAATGAATGTTTTTATCTCTCACTACCCTTTTCTCTCAGATTAGAGAGGACAGTTTTAGTGTCCAGGATTTAACTCCTTCATTACATGCATTTGCTCTCTGTCATGCACCCACTGTCTTTTTCTTTTTCACACACACATGCACACACACACACACACACACACATATATATATATATATATATATATATATATATATATATATATATATATATATATATGTTTTTTTCTTTCATTCAGTCACGTAAAGGTCACATAACATCTCCCTGGGATGCCTCATTTCCCCTGTCCTTTGTTCTCTCATGTCTTCTCTCATGTCTTGTCCTTCTAATAAGAAGCTGAATCCGTTCCTGGCACGCAGCATGCTAAACAGTGTCTGCTAATGAGAGATCAGATGCAGTAGAGAGTGCATGTTTAGTAAGCTCGATCCTTGGCTGAGATTTAAATATCCTGTTGACTGCAGGATAATTGACAGAAGTATAATCCTCTTCCTCCACGCAGCACTCCAGAGAGCGATCACAGTGACAAAGTGATGATACACGGAAGCACTGAATCCGACTGTGGCAAAACTGTGGGGTGAAGGAAAAACGACTGTGGGGTGAAGAAAAACGGCATTCGTATGGTAGAGACTGATTTGGGAGGAAGTCAGATTTGATACTGTACTTTAATTGAGAAGTGCAGTCTCAGGTTAAAGGAATACTCCGATTTTTTTCTCTGTGTAACGTATGCATACTTACTCATTTTTGCTGTACTATAATGAGCATAAGGGAAAAATCTCTATTTTTGAAACTCACTTATAAAGAACGCCTAAAGGCAGCTGTCAGGGCATTCATTTATTTTTTGTAGAACCCTCTTATTAATTCCTTATTCATTTTTTTTAATTTATTGTTATTATTTTTTAAAAATATTTTCCCTTTACTATAGATTGCTCCAGTACTGGAATGTTAGATAAGTGGATATCTTCATTGATCCTTATTGTTGCAGTGTAACTTTAGTAGTTTTGATTTTGTATGATGTAATCACATGTCTTAAACATTTGTAGATGCAATTCAACCATTGACCTTTTATTATAAGTGATAAGTTATTATGAGTAACTGGGTTTTCTGTTCCTTTGTCACTACATGGAAACACGTTAAAAATTCTTGTCTGCGGTAATCCTACATACACTGCAGTAAATAATTAAGATAGAAATAATGTTTAGCCTTGATTTGGCCTGTATTCTGCTCCGTATGAGCAAAGCAGATGAAGATCAGATGAATGGGTGTATAGGGCTGTGTGTTTTGCGCATGTGCACCTCTACGTCGTTTGGGCTTTACGGCTGAATTAGTGACTTTTCAAGCTTCTCATGGAAAATTACACATCTGAAGCTGCAGGCAGCACAGACAGACACACACACACACACACACACACACAAAAACAGGACACACACAGCCACACCTAAAAATCCCAGCAGAACACACAGCGTGCCTCTGATCCCCTATGTCCTAATTACAAAAGCTTAAATAAAATGAAGGATTGCATTTTGATTTACTCCTGTTTTTCCCTTTCTCGCGCACACACACACACACACACACACAACACATAAAGCATGTCTCTTGAATAATATTTACCTCAGAAAAACATGCCACTAAGTGTGTGTGTGTGTGTGTGTGTGTGTGTGCGCATGTGTATGTGTGTGTCTGTGTTCCCAGAACTTACTTATTTTTGGACTGTTTTCTCCTCTCCTCCTTCATGTTACCAGGTAGAGGCCACCAAGTGTGTCTTCCTATTTGTACATGGTGTACTATGTATGTTTGTGTATATGTGTGTGTGTGTGTGTGTGTATGTATGTGTGTGTGTGTGTGTGGACATTTACTTTTCACCTTCAAATCAGATCAGTGTGCTCAGTGTATCCTGCTCTGTACACCACCAGAGGAGAGGTAATATCATTCTTAAATCTGTGCGAGATATTTATTGTTGTAATCATTGTGCATGGAAAAAAAAAAAAAAGATTTAGAGTTCTGGTAGAAATCCACCAGGAATAAAGCACCACGTTCAGCTACCATACACCGCCGTTCAAAGCCGTTCATTTAACTGGACAGGAGTGCTGATATTTATTATAACAGCACTGAGACATTTCACTGTGTGTATCACTCTGCTTGTCTGTGTTCACTACATAAAATTCCACTGAAACCATTACTAACACTTACTACGGCCTGTCAGTCAGTCTGTGTGTTACTATAGCAACACGCAATACTCAATGCAGCCATGGCTTCTTTGGGAACTATTTTAGCTGATGTAGCAAAAGTAAACAAAATATTTTATATCTGACATGTCAGTTACTCGATATTAATTTCTTCTTTATAGAGCTGTTGTATAAAAGCAAATTCACACTCCTGCCGTTATGCGGAATATCGGCACGGCTGTGATTACCTACAGCCCAATCCAGCACTCATCCTTGTGTGATATTCCTTAATTGAGATAGCTGCTGTGGCATGATCTGTGCAGGTGAATTCTAAAGCGGGAAAAAATCTCCGAAGCAATTTTAGTCACTGGTGTAAGTGTAAAAGTGTAAGACTTCATGTTTTAAATGCTAAACTGTTATTGACATGCAAAATGTGTCCTATCCTGAATATTCTTTCTGTCTGCTACCAGTCACTGAACTTTTGATGGGGAAAAAACAGATCAAAGGCAATTTTTATTGTCTTCTTTCTGGTCTTTTTCCAAACTTCAGCTATCCAGTCTGTGCCCACTTTAGCCTCAGATTCCTGTTGGCTGACAGGAGTGGAACTTCTGTGGTCTTCTGCTATTATAGCCCATCCACTTCAAGGTTTGATATGTTGTGCATTTTGAGATGCTTTTCTGATCATCACCGTTGTAAAGAGTAGTTATTTGAGTTACTGTATCCTTCCTGGCAGCTCAAACCAGTGTGCCCATGACACTAGTCTCCTCAGACCTCTATCATCAACGAGAACTTTTCACCAATAGAAATTCTGCTCACTGGCTGTTTTTTGTTTTTCGCACCATTCTGTATAAACTCTAGAGACTGTTGTGTGTGAAAATCCCAGGAGATCAGCAGTTTCAGAAATACTCAATCCAGCCTGTCTTGTACCAACAACCATGCAAACCATCCACTGAGATCGTAATTTTTCCCCATTTTGATGTTTGATGTGAACATTGACTGGAGCTCTTGACCTGTATCCGTGATTTTATGCATTGCACTGCTGCCACATGATTGGCTGATTGGATAACTGCATGAATGTACAGGTGTACAGTTGTTCCTATTAAAGTGGCCGGTAACTGTAATACATAGTCAGAAGTATGGTGCCAGCTACATACAGAAATAACTGAATTCTCCTTTGGAGATTAATACAGTTCATCTGTATAGTGTTTCCACAACAGTACAAAAAAAAGACCAAAAAGGACAGCAAAAATGAGCTGACGGATATTATGTAATGCCTCGCTAACAATGTGGCCTTTTATCCCGACTCTGTGTCAGAAGGCCAGAATCAGCTAGAATGAGTTAACAGATTTCATAATTTCGGTAATGTGAGTGCGCTCACCTGTGGTGTAAATGCAGCGACGCTTATCAGAGGGAATGTGAGCCTCTGCTGCGGGACACTGTAGACTGTACAGGAGTGCTAAGAATCCATAACCGTGCAAACAACAACAACTATAAACAGACATCAGTCCTCACTGACTTTGAGTTCTTGTGTGAATTACAATCCCAGTGAGTGTTCTTAGCAATCTCAGTGTAAATATTTTTCCATTTATTCCTTATTTCTGTCATCATTATTCTCTACCTGGTGAAACTTTCTTGCAAAATAGTATCCAAATAAACACAAATGAACACATTTCTGTGTGTTCACTCTGCACACACATCACACAAGTGTAGACCGCCTTACATGAAAGGCTGTCTAAGCTTCCGCCTCCACGTCACATGCCTGTGTGGTAAAGGTTAGCACTTTTTTTTTCTTTCAGTACGCAAAGTTCCAAAGGCCACAGCGCTTCAACCCCCCTGCAGACTCCGGTTCGAAATCCTACGACTGCTTTCTCTCCTACCGAGCGAGGAGAAAAGCACCGCTGTCTAAACCTCCTCGTCCCCTCCATCTCCCACGCTTTCTCCCCACCCTCCACTTTTGTCTAATTTCTTCATTTCCAGCTTCAAGGAGGGGGCAGCGGGGGTGTGCATATGGCTATTGATTTGGCTTTTGTGCACGTGTTTTGGTGAATTCTCTTCTGCCGCTGCTCTGTCCTCTCAAGGCGGCCCACCCCCCCAGGGGATCAGCTTTGAACGGTTTAACCAGGCAATAAAGCCCTGCCGGTATGCCAGGAAAGCATGAAAGGAAGAACCGAATCGAAAGGCTTTTGTGAGTTAAGGTGGCTCTACCTTTCCGTGGTCGCTACTTGCCACTCGTCAATGCGCCTCCCTGGTGTGTATCGGTATTCGCCTAGCCACCCTGCAGAGATAAAAGTGCCCCTCGCCACACAGTGCTTCACCTGTGGACACGTGTTGGAGGTCTGTGTATATGTGTGTGTGTGTGTGTGTGTGTGGATATGTGGGTGTGTAAATCTGAGCATGGGTCAGACAAATCAAAACAAAGCTTAATGTGTTAATATTTGGCTTCTGTGATTGTATGACGGAAATTAGGTCAAATTAAAAAAAAAAAGTGAAAGAGAAGATAACTTTTTTATTGTTTACTATCATACTCAATCCAAAATTCCTGAATGGATGAGATTGTGATATAAGTGGCATACAAATTAGAATTCACGAAACCTGAATCTGACATAACACACTCTTACACCTACGCAAATGAAAGTATGTGTATAACATCTTATGGCTAAGATTCCCTTATTGAAAATCCAGTGAATTCTGACCAGCTAGCAGCCAAATCAAATCTTTGTCAGGGGGTAAGTCTGGGAGAAAGGAAATCATGTCTGAAATATAACTACTAATGCTGTATTGTAGATACGTGACTAATTTTTCAGGCAACAGTAAGAAAATCTTGATTGTTTATTGGAAAAAGTAATAAGGAAGCTGGGAAATAAGTTACCAGGTGGTAAAAATGGTCTCCATCTTGACCAGCTTGGCCTGTGTTTGGGTAGCTGGTAGCTCTTTAGACCAAGCTGTACTTTTTCAGCAGGGTTAGCATTAACAATGAACTAAAAATCTGTGGCTGTCACTTCCAAGTGCCCTCAGAAATCGTGTCTAACAAAATCTGTGAAAGTACAACTGCACATATGATTGTCGATGACCTACTTGAAGACTTACGTAGTTAAAGACCCTCATTCCCATCTGTGGAATTTAAACCCCGCTCATTTACAGTTGCTCTCATTTCCATATATGACACATTTTCTGTGGTGTGATCTGCAGACAGATCCTGTTGCACACACACAGCTTCTCACACACACACACACACACACACACACACACACAGAGTGCAGATCCCCCCAGGTGGTCACGTGCTATAGAAGTCTGTCACTGAGGCCTAAAGACCTGTTCCAGCTGCCTTATGTAGCGTCTCATCTTCTCTTTTTTTTTTCTCCTCTCATCTCCTCCTCTCTGTCACTCAGTGATCCTTCCTCTCCAAATGCCCACTCAACCCCTACCACCTCACTTACACACACTCCTACCAGCTGCGCCGCAGCCTGCCAGGACACAGGTGCTAGCGCTCTGATGCTTCGCTAGTCATGCTGTGCTACGGTACAAGATACACACACAGATACCCAGCTAGCGGCCCACTACCCTGCAGAGCTGCCATGCTGCACTGTGCCCATTTTTCCACAAGTGCCAATCTATAGCAGGCTCTTCCACTGCAATTCTGCCTTTACAAGGTCATCATTATCTCTGACGTTCTGTTCAAGTCAGAAAAGTGGGACAGTATTAAAAGGACAATGTGGTTTTTTTCCAGCGGGAAACTTAATGTCCTTGAATAAATTACTCATATGAATTTATAAAATAATTTTTAAAAGTCATACTTAAATTAGACATTTTGTTTGACATGAGAAGAACAAACTGACATTCCTATGATACACAATCAGTATCACAGTGTATTGTGTTACTAACAAATTGCCAGCAAAGCATTAGTGTTACATTAATATAACTTATATATATATATATATATATATATATATATAATAAAATAAAACATTTTATATATATATATATATATATATATATATATATATATATATATATATATATATATATATATAATAAAATAAAAAACCTTGTTTGATGATACTTTATTTAATGTATACAAAAATCATTTATTTATTCAAATTTTAATCTAATTCTAAAGATTAAAAGGCAAAAAATTTGCTTAAAAGATATCACAATCACAATTTATTAGCGTTTCATTCAATTTTGTTCATTAAATATTGCTGATAATTAAGATTGAAGATGTACTGTATGTTTTGAGATTAGTTTAAAATTTTAAATGAGCTCCACTGGCTCTATTACTAACTACTCAATAAACAGTTTATGAATTAACGATCAAATCAATCTGATGTGTTTTGTGAGACGAGTCAGCTGAATCAACTTGGTTTTTTTTTTCTTCTTAATATTCTAAAAGGTCCATTCTACACCAGTTCGACACATTTTCTCCACCAACTCCAGTGTTTTCACTTTGGTTGTCTATCGTGTGAGTTTGAGAGACCCACAGCCGTTGTGTTGTACTGTTTGTTGACACTGAGTGTAGACTCAGTGGTCATTGTGGCCATCTCAGCAAAATAACTACGTTTTGATAGAGGAAACCGGCACTCTTACCACTATTGTTTACACAATACACAATGCAGAAAACATGAATCATACTTGAAACCATCTAAACACACACTCTACACAACACTAAGGCCATATTTGCAGCAGTACTGTGACTAGTACTACAATAGGCTAAAAAGCATTTGTAGTTTTGTGCAACTGAGGAAGGCATTTTTAATATTTCCACCAGTTTACAAAAGATAACCGCCGTAAGAGGATATGGAATTTTTTAAAAAATTTTTTTAGGCATTTTAAAGAGGTCGAAATGTTATAGCGTTTGTTTACTTGTCTCATTGTGTTGCATGAATGAAGACTTAAGGAACCAAAAAAATAGTTATAGAATAACCTTGCCCATATTTATCTTTTTTTTTTTTTTTGTCCCAGTCCTACAACATTCAACCTGTGTTACATTTCTTCCAGAATACCGCCCACTACTAAACACACCATCCGGTCCGTAGGTGAGCGTTCAGAGTCACTGGAATGGCCTTGAGAATTTTCTAATACATCCTGTGCCCCTGCTTTGGCCTGAGCGTATGCCACAATCTTGTTGCTTGGCAATAAAACGTGCCAGCGCACAGGACACTGCGTCTGGCACGTGGATGACATCATGTTTGTGTGTGTGTGTGTGTGTGTGAGAGAGAGAGAGAGTGTCTGGCTGTACGAAGACCAATATTTGTAGAATGCCTTTCTTTAATTTGTGACTGGTAGAGTGTATTCACCAAGGTCTACATACCTGTCTTTCTCTTCTCAGGTGAGCTTTTAAAACAGTAGCAAAAGCTTTAGATTCCTGCGAAGTCTGTGCGAGCGGGTAAACAGCAGCCTAACTCCCCTGACTGATCTACTTCACTCTGCTGAAAAATGGATTTTAGGGGAAAATTGGGACAGTTGTCTGATAAAAGGAGTAGATGCATACCGTAAACAGTTCGGATGTTACAGAAAATTCTCATGTTGTGAGCAGTTGGCCAAGTGTCCTTGGTATTCTTTGAAAGCTGACATTAAAGACGGAAAGCATATATCGCTCACAACATTTTTCTTCTTGTCCTTGCATTCTTCTAGAATTAAGTTAATTTAAACCACTTCATATATAGACTTTGTTTATACTGTATTTTGTAAGTTCTTTCAGTGATTTCAGTGATTATTCTATATTTTTAATTTTGAAAAAAAAAAAAAAAAAACATAACTTTCACAACTTTTGAGTTTAAAGTTTGAAATCTTCCAGTTGAAATACACGGACTGGAATGTTCGTTAATTAAATTGCGCCTCCGCACTATAAACAACCTCTTCATTCGTTCTTTCTTTCTGTTTCTCTGACTTTCCTTGTCCTCTTTCTCCTCCTTCTCTATCTCTTTCTCTCCCTCCCCAAGCTTTGGATTTGAGAGACCTGACTCGTTACTTTTCTTCCAATCACAGTATTTCACATTTCCATATTTGGCTAGTTTATTTATTGCTTAATTTCCTTTACTTGCTCACTCACCTCAGTTTTTCTTTTGTTGTTCTTGGCCTTTTTCCTTCACATTGTCTGTCTGCTTTGATGACTGACAGAGAGACATATATATATAGAGTGACAGAGAGCCAGTGAGAGAGAGTTTGGAAGGTGTCTGTGGTTGTGGGCTAGGCGAAGCAGCAAGCCGCTAGCGTTGCTGTGGAATCAGCTTGGCGAAAGAGAGTGCACACAGCGGGCCTGAAAAATAGGGATGCTAATAAAAGATTTGGCAAGAGCCCTTAATGCACCCAGTCTGAGCATTAGGAATACACTAGAGCCTCAGCTACTCCTTGCGCTGCTTTTCCCTCCCGCACTCTATAACTCTCTCTCCTGCTGTCCGCAATCAAAAAAAAAAACAAAAAAAAAACATTCACACTTCCCCATTTCCTATGAGAGAGAGAAAGAAAGATCTGGAAAGGGAGAAGGGAAAACTGGCACTGAAGAATGTCTACTTCATTTGGAGTGTGAGGCGAGGGCTTGTTTACTCTTAACTGTCCTGGATTCCTCTGTCACTCTCTAGAGTAAAAGTTTTTTGTTTTTTTTTTTTTCCCAGAAATTCCATCATGTAAAAATGCTCAGTCTACAATGCTCATAATTCCAGCTTTGGCCAAATTGGGCTACTTTTACATTGACACCTTTTATTTTTTAAGCCCCTATTTAAGAATATGCATGTTTTAATACCTCTATAATAAATGAATTGTATTACGTTATTTTGTCAATACGGTATTTCTATACATTCAGGCAGTGATGGCCGTTATGATCGACCAGTAGACTTGGGGGGTGGGCTTGGGGGGTATTTTGTTATTGGGCTGCTCGTGGCACGCAGTCCCTGGCAATCCTTCCCAGCATACATTCAACATACACATTCGGTGCTATACTGATAACATTACCGTGATGCGATGTTCAGTTATTACAAGTCACATAAAACTGGTGGCCTTCTCAGATCACTTCTCTGCCTACAGACATTCTCGGGCACAGAGTGTGATGAGATTTGCCATACACATCATTAGCCTGATAAATGGCCAGAGGTGAATCCTAGCATGTGGTTGTAGCAGTGCAATTTCCAATAAGAGACCACAGTGTGCTTTGACAGCGAGGCGCTTTTTTCCGTCAATGCTAGTAATTGTGGAGTTGATAGGAAATTCCTGCCCTTGCAGCCGAGGGATATAATGCGTGTTGATCCCGCTGGTCATATATAGTGTCACAGAAATGAGGGCTCTTCATCCGATCGATATATAGATTTGTGTGTGGATAGTCAGGAAAGCACAGGAATAGCAGCTTTACAGCTTTAATTAAGTGGATCCAAAAAAACCAATAACCATGCATGCATGTGTGTGTGTGTGTGTGTATGTGTGTGTGTGTGTGTCTCTGCCTGTGCCTGTGTGGCCGCATTACATCACACTCGGCTTCCTGATTTGTATCCGGCAGCAAACGAACGGCTTCCGTCGGCATCACATGCCATATTGTTAAGTATTCAAGGTCACTTGCTCCACCCAGGCATGAATAATCTATAGGTGGTTCAGTTCCTCCTGACTGGCTGCGTAGAGATGTGTCAGCCATGGATTATTTATGCCTTAATATGCCTCTCACTGAATGAGCAATCAGTCCTAAGAAGTCATATTCCCTTCAAGTCCAGATTATGTTGTATTCTCGGAGCCGTGACTCTGTGCAATACATTTGGCTCGGATGGTCTCACCATAATAATCTTGGCACTCACACCTATAATAGGAGTGTCTAAGTCTTTTAAAAATGGCCTCTGAATTTAATATTGGAATGATTTAGCATATTCATTTGCATATCATTTTATGTTGCCCCATCTGAACGCATTCGTAACATACTACAAAAGGTACGAAATTGCGCAGCCTTGTGAAACACAAGGAAAATCATGAGAAGACAGTATCGTAATTTCATCCTAAGTATAATAATGTTGCATATTCATATTTATTCATTTATTTATTAACTCACAGGAATATTTCGTTGCTGATATTTAGCTAGATTTTCCATTTCTTAGGCGGCAGGATCAGAAGTATCAGGGAAAATGTGTTTCTGTAAGTTTGTAGTGGAATTTCTTAACTACAAACATGTCATATGTTTTACAGGACTGCAAAAGTTTGTGTACCCTTAGGACAAAATGAAGGAGACAGAGAAAATTTGCTCATAACAAGAACACAAGGAGTTGTGTTAGGCTTTACGGTGGTTCCTTTATCACAAGTGAAAAATTGTCAGATTTGTCAGATAATTTATGTTATGATATTTTTCATGAAAAAAAAAAAAACCTTGATATTAATATTCCTCTGGTTTCTTTTGATTTTGTCTTGTAGTTTTTGCTTGTTTCCTTATTGGAAAAAAGAAAAACAGTAAAAAATACACAAACAACAGGGTTTTTTTTCACATTTTTACATAAAATATATTTAAAAAAAAAAAAAAAAAAGATACATTGCCTCAAATATGTGACAATAACGTTATGTTAAATATGATATGCATTTATTCATAGCTAGTAGAAGTGGCACAGAGGTCACTGAGCCAGAACGTGTAAAAATAAATGTTGTGGTAAACTTTATGCGACTAAAGGCTAAATAAGGAATTCTGAACCTTTGAATACAAATTGCAATAGCTTTTGAGCATGTGAAATTTGTTCTGACAGCCCTAACACACACCCACATACAGCCAACAATGAAGTGATTAGAGAAAAAAAAACAACAACAACACAAGGAAATCCTGTTCTACTTGTGTGTGTGTGTTTGTGTGTGTGTGTGTGTGTGTGTGTGTGTGATATCGCACTGGAGACCAGCCACCGCACCTTTTTCGACAATAAAGTGTACTGCATCTCAAATGTCAAGTTCTCTCATAGGCTTTTCCTCCACCAAACCTCGCTTAGTCTCTCTCATCTCCCTGTCTATAAGAGTTCTCCTCCCGGCTCAGTGTGAGTCTGCTGACCCTTCACACCCTTTATGCAAGCCCCTCAACACACACACACACACACACACACACCCACACCCACACCCCACACACACACCCCCCCCAACCCCTTACAGGCCCCTCACACACACAATGAACCAGAACCAGCTCAGACACGGACAAAAACACTTCCCACCGCTTGGGGTTAACGGGTTCACATGCTCTGTCAGTCACCTTGATCCGAAGTGTGTTTGTGTTTTAGCACCCTACACTCTGACTTTGTCGTAAGTAGCTACAATCTGGCGCTAACTTTTTCCACGCTCTGTTGGGAAGCAGGGCTTTGATGAATCTGAAAAACTTTTTTCAAGGTTACCCGAATCCCTAAACACACTTACACACACACACACACGCACACAAGCACGCACACACACACGCACACACACACGCACACGCAGCAGGGAATGGCAGGGAAAGGCATTGGTTGGCCACACGCAGTGAAATCAAAAACAATAGCGACTCAGGAGCCAGAGAGAGCGATGATCATTTTTCATCACGCTGTTTGGCCTTTTTCATTGACGATATGAACGAGCATTTTAGAATATGATTAATGATGATTATAAGGTCAAAGGTTGATCATTTATTTTCACTGAGTATGCGATGGAAAAGGAAACAGTGTCTATCCTTTGCAAAAGGTAAATCCTGCTATTTTTGCATGAGTAAGTGTTATATAAAATACAGTGTTATATATTATAACGTTTTAAATTGTAGAGGTAATCATTTTGTTCAGAATTTTATGAAGGTGCATACAATACTTTGAGCCTTATTTTCATGGCCATAATGCAATAAATAAATCAATAAGATCACAAAGAATATTATTGAAGAATATTGCAATATGAATTAAGAATATTGCTACAAAAGAGAGGTTTATTTCTAAAAGAAGAAAAAAAAAAAAAGGTGTGATTAAGTGTGCTACTGTGATATCCAATCACATCAGCTCCTCTCATTCTCTTTAAAAAATTTTTTGATGATGATATAATGATATATAATTAGATTTCCATATACATATATATATATATGTGTGTGTGTGTGTGTGTGTGTGTTAGTGGAAGAAATAAGCAGCTGGCTGACGTTACGTGCAACAAATGAGCTTTCTGTCTGCTTATATGCTGCTGTGGGTGTCTCTAGGACATAACGTTTATATTTCCATTCCATCTTGTGATAGCAATATGGTTTTTAATTAGTTTAGTATCCACACTTTATTGATTTTACTCATGATAATGTCAGATAATGATAATGTCTGTGTAATGTCAGATCAACTGCGTGACTTACATTTGGTAGCCACAGATGTTATCAAAGTGGTTAGTTTTTAGATATTACGGTAACAGGAATTCAGTCAGCTATGTTTAGGGTTGAAGCTGCCTATTTATTTTGAAGTGGCGTACAAAACCAGGTTGTAGGAGACCGAACAGGAAAATAGCATTTTATCATTGGGTGTTCACTAAGAGCGGGTCTTGAGAGGTGATAATCCAATTTTGGACCAAATAGAGTTCAAAAATGGGCTTACATTCAACCAATATTAAGTTACAGACAGAATTCTCATCCATTTTCTCTACCCCTTATCCTACACGGGGTCACAGGGAGCCTGGAGGGGACACACTGGCAGGGGACACACTGGATGGGGTGCCAACCCTGCGCAGGTCACAATCACACACACACACACACACACACACACACACACACATTCACACACTACAGACAATTTAGAGATGCCAATCAGCCTACAACGCATGTCTTTGGACTTGGGAAGGAAACACCTGAAGCACAGGGAGAACATGCAAACTCCGTGCACACAGAGCAGCGACGGGAATCGAACCCCCAGCTATTACAGACAGAATCAAAGAGTAAATTTCATCCTGTCAGGAGACACAAGATCACGTCTTAACAGTTTAACTGTTGAACAATTAGTGATTAGTTCATGGCTATAAACACGATACATCAATCTGAAGTAGTTAAAAAGCCGTGTTGCACACTGGCCCTTCACATCAACACTTTTATTCTAGACTCTAAGCAGATGTGAAATCTGTTTTGAACTTAAAGCAGAGAATAAATGCATTCTTTTCTGTCCAATCATCTTAAATCATTCTGTTTTAGATCAAGCCATGTTGTCACTTCACTAATTAGACCAGAGAGGATAAATGAAAAAAAAAACCTCTGAAAGTCTGTAGAAACTCTTTACTTTTACGATAAAATGCCTTCTGGTAAGTCATTTACATAAATGCATGTATTTGGACAAACAAACTAAAATGGAGCATCTGTTACTGATGTCACTCTGTTTCATGGTTAAAAGACTAGAGTCCTGAACTGTAGCCAGGTTTTTTTTTTTTTTTTTTTTTTTTGATATATCGATCGGTTCTGCAAAGGAAATACTTTGCTGGGTCTGCATCCGGACTGTAGTCTGCCAATTGATGACCCCTGCACTACATACTGATTCACTGTTAGAGATAGTAGGACCATTTCCAAGGAGCACATTTTTGTTCACTGTAGTACCAATTTATACTTTAGTTTGACAAACTAACTGCTGGGGTTCGATTGTTATCCTGAAATCTCCAATTTCTCGGAAAAAAATCTGCATCTCATGCTAAAAGAATTGAACAAAAATGGTTAAACTGTATATACAGGGCTTATCTTGGTGCTGAAACTCCAGATGTAAAGTGATGTTAGCCAGGTGCAAATCACACTCCCCTGTATTAAATGAGGAAAAATGAGGAAAATGCTTAGAGGAAAACGGCTATGTATAACAAGCACCTCTGGGATTCCAGGAAGCAAATGAAGAAGGCAGTGTGTGGCCCTGGACTCTGTAGAATAGAAATGGTTATTAGTGTTATTAGACACATTTAGGAGTGTTTCTCTTGGTGCTCTTTTTTTCTTTAACTTCACACAATCAAACTAAAGGGAAACAAGATATCAAGAGATATTTTAATATGGTATTTTTGATCACGTATGCACCGGAGCTTAGCAGTGGAAGCGCTGGTAGTGCTTTGGTACTAGATTATTGAGAATGTTACTTTTCAGAAATTCATGAAGTTTTCTTGTTCTTCCCACCTTGCTTACCTTCTGAAAGAGTGAAATCCTCAGAATATTAAATATACATGAAGTTTCGTTTGTAAGGCATAAATCACTGCACAGAGCAGGAGACCCTGCTTTGTGTTGACTCTCACACACACACACACACACACACACACACACACACACACACTGAATGCCATGTTAGAAGCACAGGCATACCTCATCCCTTTGAACTTGAATATTCACAGGACAGCAGCTGTCCATCCCTCAGTTTCTCTCAGTCTCTCTTTAGCACTAGGACTTGCTAGTCCCTGGGATGTGTGTGTGTGTGAGTGTGTGTGAGTGTGTGTGAGTGTGTGTGTCCTTCCTCTCTCTCCCCAATTTACAATTCCTGGACCCATTTTACACGGCATCAAAAACCCCAAACCAATAATAATCCAGAATGAAGATGAAAGGGGTGGACACACACATACACACATGCACACACACTTTGTGGCATGCAGCACTAGGCACTTGGTTGAAAGATACAAGGGGCTGCCATGGGAGAGCTTCAAAGCCCAGTGACATAAATTTATGATAGCAGTACCAGACATTTTTGCCAAAACGGAACTGTTGTTGTTTTGCTGTGTTGTGTGGGGTGGAGAGAGGGAGGGATGATTGAGAGAGAGAGTGAGAGAGAGAGAGAGGAGGGAGAGGAGGGAGTCTTCACTGCCGTCTTCTTGATCATGCTAATTGAATACACTCACTCAACCAGCTGCCCCCCCCCTCCCTCCCCTGAAAGCAGAAAGACTACTCAGAAATGCTATATATACTACATAAGAGCATTATAAACTTGCATTCTGACATGTGAACAATAAACGCCTCTATCAGTATCCCTCCTGACCCACTGAGTTTCACAATGAAACAGTCCGATACGTATTATACACTTTTCTGGCCAAAAGCTTCAGAATCTTCAAGACTATCTATACTCTCTGTATCTCTGGATTTTGAGCAATATGTAGTCTCTCAATTGGAAAATGTTCGAAAGACACAACATCTTTAAAAGTTATTTCAGAGTTTATGTTTTAAGAAATCAGTGGTGAGTGAATGTGATCTCTCCTGAGGTTGCTGACAGGCTCCCGGAAAGGTTTATAGCCGGTCAATTGCAGTGTCATTCAAATGGTTTTTACTTGTAACCACTTTCAGTGTTTAAATCAGCCAGATTCTCTAGTGAAAGCTAGAGGACTGGCTGGCAAGACTACAGTGACTGACACTACACAGAACATACCTTGTTTAAAGCCTGTCTGATGCATAATTTGGCAGCAGAGGCTTGCAGAGTCAGCTCAGTTACTAAGAGGATGAGTATCAGACATCAGATATCAGATATCCCTGATAATCAGAGTACTGGTATAAGTATTGTAGGAAAAATTGGAAAAAGCAGGTTCAGTGGATCCCCAGTGTATAGAGTGCAGAATAATCTCTAATATCTCTGATTTTCTGGTGATCTAATCATTAATCAGTGACCATTTCTAGTGATTTGTAATAATTGCTTGTCCCACTAAGCCATCTGTAAGCCAGGTTTTACAAGGTGACCTACGGTATTGGGACTGGTCAGCCTTCTTCAGCGCCTATTTCTATTGATTCAGCTTTTTTCAAAGTTTGTTGAGTGATTGTTCAGCCCAGTGAATCAGTGCAGAAGAATAGAAAATAAAATGACCAAAGTGAGTGTATGGCATTCAAAAGAACACATACACATAGTGTCTCATTTCCAGCTTCTATTATGTGCTCAACATTTCTCAGCTTCTCATCTGCTGTAGCTTGCTTTATTGCAATGAAATGGCCAAGCAATCTGAGCAGAGCAATGAAATCAAAGGCAGACTATTTAAACAGATACACAGCAACAGGAAAATGGTAGCTAGGCTTGTTTGTTTAGCTACCTCTGAAAGGAAATAACTCTGGGAGTAGTAGTATTATGGTAAAATAGTACACCATTATGGGTGTTGATACCCAAGATGCTGGTTCTTACACTTCTCTCTCTTTATTAAAAAATTACGAACATCAATACAAGCTTGTTCAATAGCAGTCTTTCATAGAAAGCATGAGGCAATGGTAAGGCAATGTGAGACCAGCCTTAGTTGATCTGTACCAACTTTGATTTACTTTCCTTAGGGCGAACACCATTTTGACAGTTTTCTATTCGAAATATGCTTTCAACTTGACCTCTCCTTTAAAGTGGAACATTAAAGCAATCATGGACATGTTTGAAAAACAAAGTTTTGACTAAATCGTCTCTCTGTTTCCCTCTCTGCAGAAGAGGACTGCGTGAACTGTACTGATGAGTGCCGGGTCCTGGGCCACTCGGACCGCTGCTGGATGCCCCAGTTCCCGGCACCAGGCATGGCGCAGGCTGAGGGTCTCGACTACCGCACAAACCTGTTCGTACCTGCAGGAATGGAGGCCGTGGCGACCGAGCCAGAGAGCTATGAGGCAACAGGCAACACCAGTGGCAAGAAGACCTTCTGCACTTTTGGCAAGGAGCGGCGTGAGCATGCCGTCCTGGTGGCCAACGTCAAGCCTTACCTCAAGGGCAAGCGTGCTCTCAGCCCACTGCTCCAGGAAGTGCCCTCAGCCTCGTGCAGCCCTACCAAGGGAACCAAAGGCGTTGCAGACGGAGCCGAGGTCAATCCCAGCACCAGCCACTATGAAGGGCCCAATGGACTTTACACTTCTCCTGGAAAGCAGAGTAGAGATCAAGGGTACTGTGCACTAACCGGCTCAGATCCTGTAGCCAAAGTGCTGTTGGAGGCACGTTCACGTATCAGCCAGGAAACGGCTAACGAGCCGGACGGAGCACTTGAGCATGGAGGAGGAGAGGCAAGCCGAGGAGGCATGGACGCCGAGCAGGTGGTCAGAGACATCGATAAACTTCTCCAGGACTGCCGAGGCAACGAGGCTGCAGTGGTCAGGAAGTGAACAGACTAATACACTGATGCAGAAAATGAAAAAGAAGACAAACAGTGTGAGAGGGCGAGAGTCTGTGAGCTTAGAAACACTCTCAAAGAGTGAGGTGCTCATGAGGTTTGACAGATTAGGACAGAAAAGAACTTTTGACAGACTGTCTCAAAAAAAAAGCCAGGTTTTCTGGACGCCATGTTGTTTTGGGGGGGAGGGGGTTCTTAGGGAGTTTCAGATGTTGCTGTTTCTGGCTTCTTAGCAAGCTTTTTCTTCAAGTGCCCACCAGCTCTATACTTTCTTTCTGACTCGGAACGCCACAAACCGCAAGAAAAGGTTGATTCTGACAATCGCAACTGAAATGTAGAACACTCCAAATGCGGTTGGATCTCATGAAGACCGAACCACGCTCTTCTCTTTTCTGACTTTGTAATATCATTGTATGAAATACTGAATAATCTCTGATTATCTCTGATCTATGGGGAGGGGGAGGGGTGGTAACTGGGGTGCTTAATTAAGAAATGTTACCATTTCTTCACTCGCCATTTCTAGTCATATGTGTAAGCTGTGTTTCCTCCCATATATACGTGTATATGGAACATTCCAGATTGGTGAAACTGTTACTCCTTTCCTCATTGGTCCTTTGTGTGAACACTGTCGTCACCTGTCTTCTACTTGTCCCTTCTTTTAAGGTGACCTTCCACTTGTCCTACATTAAATTAAGGCAATCATAATTATGTATATTAGGGACATATTTCCTCGACTGTGAAAAAAATCTATATAAATATATAGATAATATATATATATATATATATATATATACATATATGAACTTATGTATAGTGTCCAGATATTAACAAAAATATTTATACATTTTCTAAAAAAAAAAAAAGAAGTGGAAATCAGAAAAAGAAAAGTGTACTGATGCTGAAAATGCAGTTGTTAATGATATTTATTACACTGCAAAGGACACTGGTTCGAATTCCAAGAAAACGAATGTCAAAAAAAAGGAAAAAAAAAAAAAAAGGAAATGTCCCTTCACATTTGTCCCTTATTCACAATATCATTTAATGTGCAAAATGTATCCAATTAATGTGTTTACATCGAAATTACATATTTTTATTGATTTTTTCTGCAATCTCTGTGCATATGAGCCAAATTGTTACGTGTACAAGAGCTATATTGTGTATTTTATTAAATTAATATATAGTTGTGTTGCAATATACATGGGCTTATATTGTATTTGGCAACTGTTGCCTTAGTAGCCGTCAAACTCTGTGAGTTTCCTTTGCTGTTGGGTTTTGTTTTCTTCGTCGTCCTTTCTCTGTCTGTGCTCTTACTGAGCGAGCCGGCTACCGTACACCTGGGCACGCTAGCGGGGCTTTTTTTTACACACGCGTGTTCGAGCAAACACTTTCGCTTTAACTCGGTCAGAGCTTATTCAGCCAGCACATTTCTATCAAAATGAGACGAAACACATACAACTACAGTTTGATTACCTTTTTTGCAATGCTGAGATAAACTTACAGGGCAGCTATTTTTTAATTGTGACAAGTTCTTGTCATTTGGATTTATTTTTCTTTCTTTCTTTTTTTATTTTTTCAAATCTAAGCCTGCCATTTCATAAAGCAGCGTGGAGTCCCTGGCTAACATTCTGTGATACTGCCTTACTCACTCAGAAAGCTCACATTGTTACTGTAGTGCACTTGACTACAAAGAGGACGGGGGGGATTCTTGAGAATGTGCTATCTTATTTTGTATATAAGGACTTTTGAGCGGTCTTTGTATTCGCTTCATATATGTGTGTTTTCGTTATCGTGAGCCCATCACAATTCAGATGAAATTTCATCGCAATTCACACCGGTTCTTTGTCTCGGACTGTGTGAAACTTGATAGCCAAGCATCTATTTTTCTCTTTGCTTTGATGTGTTTTTTTTTTTCCTCGCTTTTTTATCCGTCTGGAGCTTCACTGTAGCAGTAGAGGCAGAATTCAAATGACGCATTAATGTCAGGTCTGCAGTTCGAGCATTCACCGTAGCTTCTCTTTGTAAACAACAAATGAGAAAATAATTATTTTTGATTCAGGAGAATACCGACTCCACTGCTTAAATATGTGGAGTGAAAACTTTTTTTTTCCTAAAAAATGTAATGGCTGTAAAAGGAGGTAGCTGATCCAATATGGCCTGGTTTTGTTTCTTAAGTGGTGCTGGTCTGTGTCATGAACAGATAATGAGTGCTCATCAGCTTCCCATCTCTCCATTGCTGAAATGCAAGACTTTCTTGTACCTGCCTCATCTTGACTGTGTGCTCGAGTGAACTGTTACACACCTCAGGACCTCAAAGAGCCCGTGACTGACTATTTATGACACCTGATGCAGTCACCTGAGGAACAACTTAAACTGCAGCGTACAAAATAGCCTCCTATTATCCTTCATATTCACATAGACATGATAGACAGAACTATTCACATATTTTTGCTTTATATATTTATTTATCTGCCAAGAAAGCGCTCTTTCTGTTTTTTTTTTTCCTTCTCTCCCTGTCTTGCAGTGGGTTTATCTACACCCAGGTGCAGAGATATAAGTTTGGCATCAAGGAGAAAACGAAACTTTGTGTTGGTTTCTAATTGAGTGTTTTTTTTCCTGCCCAAACACAGTGACGAGTCTGATATTTTTGACACCCTCGACATAACCTCAACAAATAATGAAAGGCGGCACGGCGGCTTGCGCTCAGAGCTCGAAGCGGCAACTGACACGAGCGTCTTCTCTCTTCCTTTGCACTCATCATTGTAGTGCGATGCCGTGCGCTCCCTTTCATTTAAGAGAACAAAACATTCGAGAGACACGGATGATCTTATGCGCGCTTTAACCCTGAGCCAGACAGATAGAAATAACTTTTCTGTTTGTCATTTGTCTCCGTTTGTTTGGGTTTTTTTTTTTCCAACTCACTCTATTCACTCCAAGTTTGCTCATTTTTCACGGCTTGCAAAGATGTGCGTGTGTGGTGCACTAGTGGTTGCCATTTTGTGAGCAAGTGTGTGTCTGTGTGTGCCCTAAATTACTAGAGTTATTCTCTGCGACCTAAAGTTGACCTAAACGTATTTTTTTCATTCTAAATCCAATATTAGTGGCACAGTCAAACTGAAGACCATCCTGAGGTGTCTCTTGCAAAGCCTGTTCAGGTCTCCCACTGAGGTGGAATGAATGGTTTATTACCCAGGCCTTGCAAGCTATTTGCTGTCTAATGGAGTATAAGTTGCTGAGGTCAACACATAGTTGGAGATCCAGCATAATGCAGTTGCGCCCTCATTATTGTCTAATTACACTGGCTAGGCATGGAGAGGGATTGATCGCTGCATTAGTCAGAACAGGGGTATTTTTGGCCATCAAAGTCTGCCGCTTCAATGCGTAATTGAATGAAACCCATTAAAAAACAAAAACAAAAAAAAAAACATCCTTCTACCGTTTCACCAAATCCTGTCCTGAACACACATACACACACAGTCCCACACAGAGGGATCCACCATACGCTGGGCAAAAGAAATGAGGCATACATTGTATGGATAAGCTCAACTGCTATTGTCTAAGGCTGTGTTCTATGTGATCTATCTGAAAAACAAAACAAAAAAAAGAATAAAAAGCAAATTAATACATTTAATACACATGGCTCCTGACTATGTCTACATGCATTAGCCCTGGCATACATATGTGGAGATATATATATATATAGTGTTGTCATAATATTCTTATTAAAGATAATGAGAACATTAAGTAAACACAAGACTAGTGTATGCTAAACTCTTCCTTGACGAAAATGATAAATGCATCTCCATTATATTCGCTGCAGAATATCTATAAATAACTGCTAAATGTATATGTTTCTCCAGTCTCTCGGTTTGCTGTTGCTCCAGCTCGAAGGAATCTGTATCTCTGTACACAGATGATATCTTAGCTTTAGGCTAATGAGCCCTAATTTATCTCATTAGTTCACATTCCCAACACACAGGGAGATTAAAGCGGCAAGCTAGCTGAAGGGCACGAGGCAGCTTGATGGTTGGGCGAGCAGGCTTCGAAGTGTACCGAAAGCACTTTTTGAGCACAGCCCAGCTCCTTCAGGCTTGGAGCCAGGCAGCCTTTGGGCAGCTTTTCAGCGCTTCACTCAAATGACAGATGAGCAACTTTATTTAAATATCCTCGTCGATTCATGAATACGGTGTCTAGCAAACACAACATTTCGGTTCCAAATGACCCAGAAAGTTAGCAGACGAATGCCACACCAGAATGGCAGCAGAAAGTGTCAGACTGATGCTGTCATATTTACAGCTTTCAAGTAAACTGTGGCTGCATGAATGTGAACAGGAATTAGAAAATAGAAGACCAAAAAACTATCAGAAATTACACACTGAATATAAAGCTTCAGCAGCACTGACACGTCAGTCTTACAGGGCTGAATACCAAAGCGTTTACGATGACAGGCAAATCATCTGCATGGTGGCATCAATGATCAGAAAGCATTTTAATACAGAAAGTTATTATTGCTATATTCATCAAAGTTGTTATATTATGGCAAAATATGTGCTCAAAGTCTCAGTATTGCCTCAAGCCTATGTAGAAAAGACATGATGTGAACCACCAGCTTCCAACCAATCAGGACAAGCAGGCTCCTCTACCTACCTAGCAATCATGTCTATAGACCCCTGACTGATATACCTCACTGTGACGCTAGCCACGCCCCCTGCTCCTAAAAGCATAGTGGGCTATTACGGTAATCTTAATAGCAAGCCAGAATAAATTTTTTTCTAAAATGTTCTAAGTGGTCTGCTGTTGGGTGTCAGAATCAGAAATGTGTTCATAAAAACGTCGTTTTTAACCGCACACTAACGCATCAGATCATTTTGGGCCGAGGAGCTCCGGCTTTGCAGCTCCCATTTCATCTCGGCTACATTAAGTAGCTAGCGATCATATGGTGCTAATAATAAAATGTAACAGGCTTAGCTTGCTAGTTAGCTAACATGCCTATTGTATATAACAAACCTACATAGCTCATCTAAAATCCACATCAAGAAACTAGCTAGCTAACGCTAGATAGCTAGGCTACATTCTTACTCAGGAGTTACCGATAGCGGACACTTTTAGTTAGCTAACTTTGTTTAGCTAACAAATGAGTTTATGGCATCTGTTTGGGCAGCACCTTGGCTTTCAGTGCCATGACATCCTTAAGGGTGTAACTGTAAAACATTATGTCTTGAATGTGACCACAAACAA
The DNA here is from genome assembly GCF_027358585.1 of Pangasianodon hypophthalmus. Classification (NCBI taxonomy): domain Eukaryota; kingdom Metazoa; phylum Chordata; class Actinopteri; order Siluriformes; family Pangasiidae; genus Pangasianodon; species Pangasianodon hypophthalmus. The sequence continues at coordinate 22,411,133 of NC_069720.1, forward strand.
GAAGGCCGTAAGCATCAAGAGACTTGTTAGAATTCTTAAATGATTTTTCAGTCTGATTTTAACCAAGTTGTGTCAGGAAGCTAGACTACTGGGGCCCTTTCACAACCAGGCAGCACTCATCTGTTTTTTTTTTTAACCAAAGGGATCTATTCAGAAGTGCCTAAGTGGTCCATGTGTTTGAGGGTTTGGCTTTAGAGGGACCACTGAGCCGTGAGGATGTATTTGTTTGAATTTTTGAGTGTCCAAACAGCTAGCTTCAGCCAAATCACTGGCTATACATTTATTATTTTTATTTATTCATTTATCTTCAGTAACCACTTTATCCTGGTTTGGGTCATGGTGGATCTGAAGCTTATCCCAGTAACACAGTGGGAGATTGGGGCATCAGTCCATCGCAAGGCACCGTGCACACACACATAAGGATTCGCACCTAAGGGTAATTTAGTGTAGCCAATCCACCTGAACAGTTTTAGACACTGGGAGGAAACCGGAGAACCTGGAGGAAACCCATGTGAACATGAGAAGAAACCACAGAAGAAACTCCACACGGACAGTAACCCGCTCCGGACTGAACCAGGAACGTGGAACCAGGAACTAATAATGGCCAATTTTTTCTTAAAGTAAAGCAAAAATGCAAAAAAAAATCCAGGGTTTCACAGCATTTCATGCTTCATTTGTGAGAAAATACTGCGTAATAAAACCATCTTCAGTAGGATACTATTATTGAAAATCAAATACATGAAGAACCATTCATCCTTTTGCAAGCTCTGAGCCAATTAAGAATTTTCACTAAAGAATGCATAATGCATGTTACAATATTTCTTTTTTAAAACAGGTTTTTCCAGGGGAAAAAAAATCATTCTTCATCTTTGCCAGAATATTTCATATTTGTTTTTGGTTTGTGTCTCGTTTATACATAGCCCTGAGGCAGATATTAATTAATGAGGAAGAAGAAACGGGGAGAAATTAAATGCAGTCTCTGGTTCTGTGCTCTTTAAAAAGACACACTCCTCGCTTCTCTCTAATGCAGTAATGCTTTAAAAGTACTGAGACTTGGAGTGCACATAAATATAGCTCAGCTACTTTAGCAGTATGAGGCATTGTACTTGCCTGTGAGGTTTCCAGCACTGGACAAACTTGATACTATTTATACAAGTATGTAACACATAAGGCTTGCTTGATGCAGAATGTGATACGTGATGTACATCTGAGTAGACGCCTCAGCCTGTAACGCTCTCTTATAAATATAATGATCAAGTAGACAAGGGCAGGATTGAAAGCGTGCGTGCACCCGGAGTAGGCACTTCAAAATCAGTGTTAATGACAACGATCAGATGGACCAGAGCAGCGAGTGACAGGAAATTAAGCTGTCAGCTTGAGCAAGGACGATCGGCTTGACTTTGATTTGATAGCAAAGGTGGCCACGACGAGATGCTAACACAGAAAGTAATCATAGCCAGAGGTGCCAAAAAAGCCTCTTGTCATCAAACAGCCGCAACATAAGCAGGGGGAAAATGATACGTCCCTAAACCCTCTCCCAGCCCCCGTCCTCGCTGGACCGATCACAATCTGCACTTTGTTCCTTTGTATATACACTGTATATACACACGTGATTAGAGCAGAATAGTTGCTGCGTCCTTTGGGAAGAGCTGCGCTTCATTTTAAGCTTTTTAATGATATCTCTACAGGCATCAGAATTAACCGGTGCCAGTGCTGAGATGAACAACCCCGAAAAGCAAGTTCCAATTACTGATATCAGATCATCATGCTGCAGCCATGTTTTGTTTGGGTTTTTTTTTTTTCTATTGCATTAAGTGAAATGTCAGGCAGCTAATTAGAGAAGCAGAGCTCACTGGAGGTCTGCTGGAGGACAGGCTTAGATTCCCAACATTACGCTCAAAAAGGTTAATATCGAAATCCCAGGACTTTGGCTAATCTTCGAGTGCATCTCTCTATCTGCCTTCCTACAGGTTAAATCCTGAAAAACAAACGTCGATATTTTTTCTCCTCTATTTTCAGGATATACATGTTTATTTTCTGCTTAGGGAGGTAATTGCAATCTCAATCATGGAGACTGAACATTTTGTAGTTTTTCCTGCTGATCCAATTCCATCCAAGAACTGGATTATTATCAAAGTCTATGAACGATCCATGTTAGATTAAAGAACATATAACATAATATGTAGTGGAAGGGGATTGGGAAATACTGGTTTGGCCCATCTACCCATCTGATCAATAAAAGAACCTTATGGCAACCTTTTGAGAAAGGATTCAGAATGATCGAGGTCAATCTTATGAGTGAATTTAGCTTTAACTTCACTTAGCACCTTGATGCTGATCTAACCAGCCGTCTCGCACTGACAGGAAACATGACACCGCTTTACCATCACCACTCACACACCCGCTCGGAGATGCAGAAAATCTGTTAAGTGTAAAATTGTCTTTTCTTTAACAAAGCAATATGGCAGGCATAATGAGGCCTGAAGCCCACAGATGCAGAGTAGTTGAGCCAGCAATTCAAAGATGCTAAACGAAAAGGTCAGTAAGCAGTGCGCAAGTTTAAAATGAAAAAGACATATGATTCTCATCAAATAGATTATCGCCGGCGGCAACGTGCAACTTTTCCTGACACCACCAAATCAATTCGTAAATATCCGATGTTGAGACTGTGCTTTCTGTGATACTGCTGCTCAGAGGGATTTTGGTAAATGTCACCTGCACCTTCTGAACCTGCCTGTTTTATTCCCTCCCTCCTATCTCTTCCCTCTTTATCTGTTTTGCTTCCTGTTGATCGTTTTCATCACGTTTTTCATTGAACATTAAATAAAAGCAAAGCCACAATGCTTACAGCGTGCGCTAAATCGCTTTTGAATATATGCTACATAGCTCCGTTTGTACTTTGGTGGTTGAGGATAGCCAAATGTCATCCCCACTGAAAAGAAGAAAAGACGAACATGCTGTCATTACGACTTGACCTTTCCTGTTTGCTGAAGTCATGTCCATCATAAAGCAAAGCATCAAAGCAAAGTCTATAGTTAGCACATGCTAGTTAGGTATCATACGACTGTATGTTTAACAGGCTTCTCTAGCGAACCATATACGTATAATCATCAAGTAGTTCATTAAGTCTTCCCACTTTTTTGCATGCTAAAGATCTCGGTGCATGAGATATAGAGTCTGTGCCTTTGGTAGATCTGCAATGTGCCACAAGGGAAGCAACAGACGGTTTTTGATGAGCCTAGATCACAGAGGTACTGATTCAATTCTATGGCAATTTCTTGTGATTTTGCAACTTTTGTTTTGTTAGCGTTTTCACATACCTGCGTGTCCCTGATTCAGAAAAAAAAAAATCATCTGTCATCCGTGCAAACTAATTAATCCTACAATAAACAAATAAATAAATAAATAAATAAACAATTTCACATCTCAGCTGATGTGTGTAATGCACATCACATTAGTAGAGTTTTAAGTTTAAACGTACATACCAAATTTAAAAAAAAAACATTTTTTTTTGGCAAAGTCAGTAACGAGTATTTTTTTCTCTTTTTTTTCTTGTTGTTAAACCAACATTGGTGAATTACAAATGAAAAAAAAAAAAAACTACTAGCCGAGAGACCCAGCTAGTGATTTGTCCACCCCTGTACTATAGCTCATAATCCATAACTCACATACATTTATAATTTATCATTTGAAATGTTTTTCTATAGACATGAGTGCACAACTTTTCCAAAATGTGTGAAGTGTGGAGGAGCTGGAGTGATGAAACAGGATTATACAATATGAGCTGTGTTTCTCCAAAAATGATCTTCATGATATGGAATCACAGAGTAGATTATGTGAATTGCTATCTAAAATATTCATTCAAGGAGGGAGATAGAAGTGAAAAAGTAGTGTTAATGAAAACTGTATTCGAAGGATCACAAATCGGTTCATAAATGATTATAACTGAGTATCCTAATCTTCATTGTTAGTCTTCCAAGCCATAAATAAATCTATTCTTCCATTTCCAGGCACCAGCAGCTGCTAATAAACGGGATATTCTGACTAATTGGAGTCAACCTATTTGCTGTCAGCTAGATATGTTGCCAACAGCATCGATATTGAACCCAGTAGCAGTTACTAGGTTAAGCAAGGCTGGCATTAATCAGGCCACCTGTCCGAAAAGTGTCAGTGTCGACATGTTGGCCTTGGATTCGGCTGCACACTGTTATGATTAGCCTGTCAGGCTGTTAGCAGAAGGCCACTGCTATTAGGTATATTTGGTGCCACGTTACAGGATGTAGTCTTGCTCTGGCATAACTCATGAACGCTCTTACACACTCCCATGATCGGAAACCCCATAGGACCGAGGACATTTTGGAAAAAAAATTGCTTCCTGTAATCATATTCTAACCAAGAGAAAATCAATCGATACACTCTGTCCAGCGAACCTCAGCATACGGTCTGATCCAAATGATGTTTAGAATGTCAAGAGCAAGCATCAAGATGACAAGCGCAGCTAATGGGCGTTCAAGAGACGCTGTGCATGTAATGGTCTTGCATTAATGACAATCAAAAATAGCAAGAGGAATGTTAAAATAGTGCTTACTGGATAAGATGTGGAGGAGGAAGGAAAGCTTTTCCTATAAGGAAACAGGAGGCTAGTTTTCAGCATTTGCATATGACCAGGGAAGGTAGATATCTAAACATCAGCCGGAAAAGCCTGCTCCTCTGGTAATGGTGTGATATTGACTGACACTGGGGGATCAATGAACGGCGCTGTCATTAGCAGAGCCTAGCAATTGCAAAGTCATTCCTCTTTCAATGTTAAGTGTAGGGTAACCCCTGAGGTGCACACACACACACACACACACACACTCACACACTTATTTTCCCCCAGGGTATGAGAGGAAGCATGCAAATTGGAGGCACCAAATCAAATTTAAATGAATACCTGCTGAATATTTTGGCTGCTTTATTTCAAACAACAGCACAAAAAACCCTTGTTGACACATGTGGAGCTCTTTGGGAGACTTTATCCGGAGATGTCTAATTAAGTTTGCTTTGTTATGAAGCACAAAGGCAAACAACAACACATGGTAATTACAGTCTTCCCTTCTCTTCTTTTTTTTCTGGCTCAAGTGACCGTTTGTGAGGCCTTGACAGGATTTTAATTCGCTTTATCTTCGGAACACTGACGCAGCCGCCTCCGAACAGGCTGACACAGTGGCTGTCAGCCTCCGAGGAGACATTAGCCTGGCATGACACTGCTGACAGTGGCATGTCTTTGGTAATTAGGAAGAGACAACTACAAGCCGCATGCATCAGAATACAGCGTTCAGTGCATGTCAAAAACACAGGACGTGTTCTGACCGAATGATTTTGCACAAAGTGTGTGTAAGATACACTGCCTGGAAGTTGTCAGATATGAAAGCAGGTTCTTGGTGTATTGTCAGGCAACATGCTATCATCTATTTTGGAATGATGCTGTATTGTAGCATGAAATTCAGCTTGCCCAAATCAGATTGTAGTGTAGTCCACCACGGTGCTGGCGGTGCACTTGCACTGGGGTCCGTGACGCAGCTGTGTCCACGAGCATGACGCAGGTGTGTAAAAGCATAACATTAGAAAAGCATAAAAGCAATCTGTAGAAGCATGGATAACAGGACTATCCAACATCCAAAATTACACCACTCTAGCTCGTTCCTTCCACCTTCCAGCTGTTTCTATTATATCGAATGTGGAGGCACGGCAGATTAGCGGTTAGCACAGTTGCCTCGCACAGCTGGGTTTCCGCCCTGTGTGTGTGTGAAGTTTGCATGTTCTCCCTGTGCTTCGGGGGTTTTCCTCTGGGTACTCTGGTTTCCTCCCCCAGTCCAAAGACATGCATTGTAGGCTGACTGGCATCTCCAAATTGCCCGTAGTGTGTGTGTGTGTGTGATTGTGCCCTGCTTGGGTTGGCACCCCGTCCAGGGTGTCCCCCGCCTTGTGCCCACAGTTCCCTGGGATAGACTCCAGGCTCCCCCGAGACCCTATGTAGGATAAGCAGTCCAGAAAATGGATGGCTGGAAGGATGGATTATATCGAATGCATTACAACATTACATTCAACTGAGACTTGGTTCAATGTGAAAAGCAATTCAAGATTTTCTCAATTTAGAGATCTAGGAAAATGCGGTATATCCGAAAGGACCCATCTAATTTCATCTGGTGATTTAGGACTCACTAATGGTTAGTCCAATTACATTGCTTTGCTTAGTTGGAAATTATTTGTTTCTAACAGCACAGCAGCTCGCCAGTATCAGAATGCCTTTTGATTATAAATATAAAAGTGGAGCCCGACAGCGAAAAGAGAGGAAAAAGGATTTTTAAAAAATAGACAGGGCAAAACTCCGACAATTAGATCTAGAGACATTGTATCTCGTCCCAGGCTGCTAAGTTGTAAACCACAATCATTAGCAAAGGCTAATAGATAAATACTTTGAGTGTGATTGATTAGTTAGTTAACAGAAGCAATTTATGACATATTAATCTGTCATTTCGTAGCATATTTAATGACCACTATTTGCTCAGAGACTTCACTCATTACTTGTTCAGGACTAGAGTGTTTGTATGCTAAATAAATTAGATAGCTAGATAGTTTCCTAATATATCTTTCTTTGACATAGACTAGTTTCAGTCAGAATTGATGGTAGTTGGTTCCAGTGCCAAAGTACACCTACTGCCATTGGTAGGAAAATGATATTATTTGTGTCTGTGTGAATTTCTTGTTGCTTAGTAATCCTGCTTGTTTTCTGTTCTTAGGTCATATTAATCAGGTGTAGACAGTACTACAGGCCATAATGGATTCCTAACTGTTTACGAAATATTAAAAGGTGTGGGAGTATGCTCATGCAAATCCTTTATTTGGAAAGGCAATGTGAGGAAGCCCAAATGTAATGCTTACACAGGGGCCCATTGTGACAAAGTTCCGCTACTGTTCACTGTCGTAAACCATTTTGCTGTCTGACGGTGGTTAAGTCCATGTGTTGCAATAAAAAGTCCATGTGTTGCGATAAAACCTGCCAATAGGTTAACAGATGCAAATAAAAGCAACACCTTTAGAGCCTGGAAAGAAAACAGAATACAGTATAGATTAGCATAGGTGTAATATTTAACCAAATCAGATAGCCAATCAGAAGGAATCAGCAGCACCGGAAAGAAAATTTATACCGCCTTGCTTGGGAACTGTGACAAAAATGCTTAATTCATTCCTTTCTATCTGTTGAAACAACAGAAATATAATCAGACCTTAAGTTGCTGTTAAAAATGTCTAAAATGTTTTCTGTCATATGTTTGTACATGAGTACATGCACCGACTTCTCTCTCTCTCTCCTTGTAGCACATACATTCCTGGGCAAAAAAGGCCCAGAATGGCAAATATTAAGCTTTTAATGGTCTTAACAACAAATCATGGGTCAGGAAATTAGCAAGAATTAAACTCCTGAGAGCTCCTGCGCCACCATTTGCTGTTTTGCTGCAGTGAACTGCTCACTTGTTATTTATAAGTGAAATTCACTTATATGGTCTTCTTGTATGCAAAGGTAAAATCATGATAGTGATTAAAAAGCTTGATGTAAAATTCAAACTAACACATGTCTGGGTATACAAAATTTTCCAAAAATATCTTCTGGGATCTTTTTTTTCTGAAAAGATTAGTCATTATTTGGTTATCTGCCACACCTGATGCAGCCCATCAATGGCCACAAGGCTTAAACATTTAAAGAAATCAAAGGGAAAAGCTCCCATACTAGCTTCCTTTATCTATTTGTTTAATTCTTGCTAAATGATTTGTTGTTACGACCATTAAAAGCTTCATGTTTTGTCTTTTTTTTTTGCCTAGGAGTGTACTGCTCGTAAACATTCGACCTATCTGAAACTCTCGAGTGAAAAAATGGACATAGGGTGATTAAGCCCTGCAAGACATTTCTGGTATGATTAGAGGGCAGCAGCATTTTGAAAGCCCCCCTGATGCCAGTGAAATGAAAACGAGTTGATGAGAAGGGCCAGCCTCGGTGGAGCTGCCATCAGCAGGACACAAACATACTTTTGTGTACTAAACCACCAGGAAGTTCATCTGTCAGCTAATAGCAACACTGCTCAAGCAGAATATTGGCTACCAACAGGGTTAAATTGAGATTTAGGACATAGAGGAGCCATGCGGGTGTCAACAATGTGAGAACAGTAGCATTCAATTTGGGTTTTTAATTAGGTTCAATACTGAATTGATGGAAATGTGATTAAATTAAAGTTATGAAATAACTGAAGCTTGGGAGAAAGACCACATATGGAGGTCTAACATCTAGTTATTTCCTATAAATTCTCGTCTCTCCATTTATATACTGGTTGGCCAGAATGTTTCAGTTTTCAGTATTCCTTATTTGAAAATTTTAGCATCATACTGATAGCACAATATCTTCTGATGCACGACACAGAAAATCCTTTAAGCTAGGAAACTGAATACATACATTCTGCTTTAATGATTAAATGTATACACACAGCAGTTAATGATTGCTTTGACTGAATTAATACCTTTTACAAATTTGAAATAATATTACTAGGGATGTAATACATTATTCTGAAACAGAAAGTGTGTTCTAAACATATAGAAATACAGATATGAATAGGAATCACAGTACTCATATTTCTTTATTTCATTGCTTGTAATCTGGTTGAGACTAATGGTAGGAACCTTGTGAAAACACTAACAGGATGTAAGCAAGGGATCAGATATTAAACTTGTGGGAAAAAGGAGTGCATTAATGTACATGAACGTGAGTCACAGTGCGATGCATTTACAAAGTTCATTCATTCATTCATTCATTCATTCATTCATTCATTCATCTTTAGTACCTGCCTGGTCTGAGTAGCTGTGGTTTAAATTAAGCTACTAGGTTATTTATGTGTTAGGAAATAGAACCTGATATAATTGTTAGAAAGTATCGCAGGCAGGTACAAACAGTGCAGAGCTGTTGTTGAGACCATGTAAAGATACATGAGATTACTGTGGATCTGTGGATGGTACCTCTTAGAAACCATTGAAGATGGCTTTGGACTGCAATTGATACAAACAGTTTTGCTACAATGGCTTAGGACTGCAATTGCTATGATATCTAAATTGCTTTAGAACTGCAATTTGCCACAAACAGTTTTGCACTCAAGTCTCCATCAGTGAACAGTTGATAACTTCGACAAAATAGACTTCATATGAAAACTATAATGAATTTCCTGGTTACACGATTGCACTTTTTGACCATGTAGTACACAGTTATAGAAGGGAATTATTAGATAGTTGCACTATCTGGTGTCACCCAGATGAGGATGGGGTCTCTTTTGAGTCTGGTTCCTCTCAAGGTTTCTTCCTCATGTCGTCTCAGGGAGTTTTTCCTTGCCACTGTCACCTCTGGCTTGCTCATTAGGGATAAATTTATAAATGTAAAATTTATATCCTGAATTTCTATATTTCTGTAAAGCTGCTTTGTGACAATGTCTATACAAATAAAATTGAATTGAATTGAATTGAACCGTGTAGGAACTCGAATGAGGCTCGAGGAATTCCAGTGTTTTTCAGTGTTTCTGGGTACAGAGTGGTAGGGTACATATTTAGGCCACGCCCACTTCAGGTTTAAATCCGAATACATATGCAGATTCGATTAGGTACAGATACATACAAACACAGATAGTGGCACTGTCTTTACTATGTGTGTAAATACACAATTTACTCTAAAGCAGTGTGAAACTATATTATATCATCATTAAATCATCCTCATTCTGCCACGTTTTACATTTCCATGGACGGATCATACCAGAGCTCGTTAGAGATGAATTATGAATTGAAAGAGTATTCTGTCATTGACAGAGCCTCAGTATTGCTTTTAGTGTTTTTTTTTTTTTTTTTTTTTTTTTTAAACACTGTGATCGTGCTTGTTATATCAGTAAATCTCACAAACTATGCATTGGGCACCATTTCTATTCAGCTTCACACGGTCTGATGATCTTAAACAGCAACTGTCAATAAAGATGCATGAGGTATAAAGCAAGCATGTAAGAAGTAACATAATTGCTTTTGTAAGCACAATGAGATGAATTTTTCAGAGTAAAGTAGGAAATATTAGTACTGAACCACCATTCAAAAGGAAGAAAAGGAAAGCCATGAGGTGAATTCCTGCAACACCAGATATCATAGTTTGATGATTATATTTTATGCTAACACTTTTTTTTAATTTTTGCAGAATTTCATCTGCAGTGGGTTGGACTAGCTGGAGTCCAGCTAGTTAATGACTACATTTATGTTTTTTTTTCCATTGTGCTGAAATTCCTTTTTAATTGCAGAATAGTTTCCGTCATGTGATGTCTTAGGTCTAGGCCACACTACTAAATTTACACAATTCTACCCGACACACATGTTGTAATGACAAATTTCACACCGATTTTTTTTGTCGTGAATGGTCTTTTAGTCATCAGGCCCACACGGCCCAGAATAAAACACCACACACTTCCAGATCCAGATCTGGGATCTTGCGGAATTTCTTCTGAACACACATGACTTCAGATTAAAATAAACATGACAGATGACAGTTCAGCTCATCTGTCACTGGTTGTTGATGATTCATGCATGACGTCAAGATTGGGCTTCCATGCGTGACAGTTAGTGCACCCCCCCCACACCACACAATATTGAAACGTAAGCATGTTTAATATTCTTTTAGTTACAACTGGACTGTAAGATATAATCTGGGAGGATGATCATGAAGTGAAGTGACTGGTGGCCAAGTATGGTGACCCATACTCGGAATTTGTGCTCCGCATTTAACCCATTCAAGTACACACACACAGTAGTGAACATACACAAACACACCGTGAACACACACCCGGAGCAGTGGGCAGCCTTTTTTGCTGCGGCGCCCGGGGAGCAGTCGGGGGTTCGGTGCCTTGCTCAAGGGTCTCACCTCAGTCGTGGTATTGAGGGTGGAAGAGAGCGCTGGTCATTCACTCCCCCCACCTACAATCCCTGCTGGACCTGAGGCTCGAACCCACAACTTTCAGGTTCACCTTCGGGTTGCAAGTCCGACTCTCTATCCATTAGGCCATGACTGCCCCCTTCATTTAAGACCAGTCTAAAATCAGGAGGGGAAATCAGCCTTAAAGTTAGTGCAATTATTCTCTTGTGTGGCCCAGGCATGATCTGTTGTTCCTGTTGCTTCTTTCAATACATTATCACATGAAGTCCATACTGTTTAAATGAACACAGGTGTTTGTACATTCAGAATCACATATTTCTGCTTTTTAAACCCCCATTTTGGTTCTGCATTGTACCAGAAGACATCAACTAAATCCATTTTTGGAACGTTTCGTAATTTGTAATTAAAACCCTAGAGGAAACAGTATTATTTGCTTCTGTTAGGTAAATTAGCATCTGTTTCTCTGATACATAGTTAGTATTTGATCTCGGCCCAAACTAAAGAGAGTCAAAATGGAGAGCAAGTTTTTCCTTTTAATTCCAGAATGTGTTTTATAGTAGCACAGTAACTGAATTGCTTAGATTTTTTTTTGTCATTTTTGCAAATTTGCCATTCATGTACTATACGGCCAAAAGTTTGTGGACACCTGACCTTCACACTCCCAATCTGTCCTTGAACATCTTATTCCAAAAACATAGGCATTAATATGGACTTGATCCCACCTTTGCTGCTATAACAGCCTCCATTCTTTTAGAAAGGATTTCCACTAGATTTTGTAATGTGGCTGTGGGGATTTGTGCTCATTCATCTGCAAGAGCATTAGTGAGCAAGCTCTGATGTCGTGTGAGAATGGAGAAGGCATGGAGTTCCAGTTCATCCCAAAGGTGTTCAGTGGGGTTGAGGTCAGGGCTCTGTGCAGGACACTCGAGTTCTTCCAGTCCAACCTTCACACACCATGTCTTCATGGACTCGCTTTGTGCACAGGGGCATTGTCATGCTGGAACAGTTGTAATTTGTAATGTTACAGTCTCTTTTCTCTCATGTTTAACTGCAAGGTGACTGTTAATTAGAACAGGAGAGTTATATATAACAAATTTATGGATGGAATCGTCAGGTGTCCATATACTTTTGGCTATATATAGTGTATTAAGCATACATTCATAGTTTGTGAAAATGAGACTTAACCCTATAGCTGATACATCTTTCCGCTCTCCTTTTTCCCAATCGATAGAGGTAAAACCAGGATCAGGATCATGTTACGGGTTTCGGTTAAAGGTTCCATTTTAATGTTACCTTTATACGCTGGTCAAGGGCTCTTAGAAGTATAAGTTAATCCCGAGCTGAACTCAAATTCCATTTATTATAAAAATAGTGGGCAAAGTAGTATCACGGCAGCGTGAGAAACCGCTAATCTCTGGTGAAGTGAAATCGGGATGGATAAATGGGATATTATTTCTTCTCATGTCCAGTCTTGTTTGGGCCAGCCTGTAATCTTCCCTGAGTGACAGATGAACAGAAGAAGGATCATGATTGCTGCCAAATCCAGTGTCCTACAGGCAGGCGCTGATGGGTTTACATGTGCTGTGCAGTAGAGTGGAACAGTTGAGTCTGTCCTTACCCGTGGTCAATGGGTGGCACATCAGTGGAAAACTAATTAGCAAAAGGCCATATGATAATAGATTTCATCATAAGAAATAATAAACAGTGTCATGGACGGATGTGTAAATCTGAAGTGAAAGACAATCTCCAGGTATAATTTCATCTCAGGCGTATTGTGTTCCAGGATCGTTTATGTGTTAGTGGGATTCAATTTGATCACAGTTAAATATTTTATATCCTGTTGTTGCAGTGAAATTTAATAGGATAAATAAGCCCTCTCTTGAATTGCTCAGTAGGTTATGAATGAACTCATGATAAAGTAGCCACTCATCAGTTTTCTGGTCATTTACTTAAATATTCCAATCATTACAGAAGTCATTTCCAATCGTGTGGCTGTCGAACATTCACTCTTCAGAAAGGCGAGATGCATTTGATCATTTAGCAAAGCTTTTCCATAATGATTCCATCTATTTCAGTGCTCCAAACCATCGTTAATCAGAGCAGGAGAGAAAAAAAAAAAACACTTTTCCATCCCAGATGGCAGGCCATGTTGCATTTGAACCATTAAATTTGCAGGGTTTATGCCCATGCCATGGGTGGCAAGGCTGCAGCTGGTGTGTGTGTGTGTGTGTGTGTGTGTGTGTGTGCATGAGTGCGTGCATATATGTGTGTGTGTTTGTGTGAGCTTCTGGACCACAACGAAGGCGAATGCTCATACACAGAAATACTGGAGCATAAAATTATAGGAGGGCAGTGTGCATGCCTGTTCTGTTTCTCCCAAACAAACAGACAAAGGAAACTTGAGAGACAATGAAATATTTAACATTGCATGATAACAGACCCCATGTTATCTGATCATTTAAAAACAGATTTACCATTTCAGACCCTATCCACGTGGGCTCAGTCATTTTATTCAGAATGCGTCTTGGAAACCAGTGGAGCATGATCAGATTGGAAAACACTTCAGTATTAATTGTATTGTGTGGCAGTCATGCTTGCCTGCTAGAGTTATTTGTCTTTTAGAATCCAGCCACTGTTTGGCAATTCAAAAGCGAGACATGTACCTCCTGTACTTCTGCTGAATCTTGCTTCCTGTATGCTGGTCATAACAAGACATGTGGAATATGAAGGATGTATCCTGATGTTCCTGGCTCTCTATGTACCATATGATAGATGTGATTGCGGGTATGGGGGTTGCAGTTCTCATGACAGCCCTCTCTCCAATGCTCCGAGGATACGGCATTAGAGGAGACAGCAGTCAGAGAGCCTGTGTGCCGTCTGCTCCAGATCACACGGTGCATTATAAACACCTCTCCACTACAGCAGAGAGGGGATGGCGTATGTCAGCTAGGGCAGGTTCAGCCTAGCCAATATAAAGAAGAGCACTCTGCTTTGTGGCTCTGAACACACCGAGGTCATAAATACTTCAGACTGAGGTTTTGTCATTCCACAGCTCTGGAACAACCCCTCCCTCCCCACCCTCTGAGACATCGGCACTTTGGCAATATGCCCCCCAGCCATACACGCACTGACAGCACCATATATCGTGATGTATCGTCGTAAATGTTTAAATGCCCATGCCACTAAGCCAACGGAATTGCAGCCTAATGTGTTACCTTACAAGACATGGAATGGAAATAGTTCGGCTACGTTTGGAATGAGATTGATCGTATTTCAACCGTAAAGTGTTGGATGGGCATGAATTGTGTGCCACTGGGTGCATAATTTAGGCAGTTTCGAATGTTGACAGAGTAAGCTTTCAGGCAAGGGTGTATATCAAGAGATGGACGTTATCTTTTCTTCCAGTTTCGGGGACAGTCTCCTTGCCGATGACACACAACCAAACCTGCCTGCGCTACAGCTAACAAGCTTAGCGTACTGGCGCACTGGGTGACTACGTTTGAGCATCGGTAAAGCTCATCAGAGTGAGTTTGCAGAGTGAGTTGGATGCTAAATGTTCTTTTTTTGACACTTGTTTACATTAGCATTTCAAAGAAAGCCAGCTTATGCACTTATTTGGGAGAAAAATACCTCACACTCTTCTAAACCTGGCATTTGCATAAACACTTTGATTAACACAGATGAATGCAGCGGCGAGCGTGCAGCTTTGTTACGATTAAAGAAGCTCACTTGTCACATTAGGAAGAATTACATGTGTTTGTGTCATTGAGCAGAGAAGAAAAAAAAGAGGAAAGTGCAAAAGGAAGCTAAAAGAAGTTGGGTAAGAAGAGCAAGAATACAGCAGCGCAGAGTGAAGGAGAAGAAAGCAAGAACTAATACATTAAAGCAAAGCGCATGAATAAGCATCAGACAGGAAACTGATTGCTGATGAGATACTTGGGAAATTGGGAAAATGCAATGAGATTAGCAAGTGTGGGGGAGAAATGATACATTAATTCAGAAGGAAAATGACAAATTGGAAAGAGGGAGAGCAAATGAATTGAATGAAAGAGAGAAAGGTCACAGTTACCATATGCCTACTGGCTTCCCTTGTGCCCTGAGTGGGCTTTTCTGCATAGGCTATTTCGCATCTCCCACACACTCACATAAACACATACACTTGCACAGAGGTCACTTTGCTTTACATCCAGCTAGACTAAACTGTGCCACGAGAATATAGCTATTCTCTGCTAGACGCTACATGTTCAGGATACATTTCTGTGTAAGCAAGGGCATAGGTTTCAAATATTTTCATAAATAAACACACTGGCTTAGTGAAGCGCAACAGACGTTTGACCAGATGATCACTATGACATTGACGAATGGAAGTCAAATCATGTTTCACATACCAGATTTGGCCAAAACTAAGATGCCTTTTCTACAGACACGAAATACAAAACCGTGTATGATCTGTTAGACAGGGCCATGAGTCAGAGACCAAGAATGTAACCCAAGCCTGCAATTTCACAACAATTTCCTGAAAAGAAAATGTGCCAAAAAACCAACCAGGTTTCTCTCTATGCCAAGCCACAGCCATGTGGTGCCCTGAAGCGGACAAAAAGAACCTTTTGTGAACCTGGCTAGCATTGTTCTCTTTTCTGCAGCGTGGATGAAGGTCAATTGGATGAGGCTGCTGTTCTGGGATGGTTTGACACAGGTCTGACTAGTGTACTCACCTTAGTGGGCTTGCTGGACAAGGTTGTTGTTGGTTTTTGACTAGGTTTTGGCATATTTGACAGAAGGAAGAATTAAGGAACTCCTAACTGAATACATTTTGATTCCGTGCACAGCTCTGCCTATATTTTCCCTAAGCAATGAAGCTTTCTTCCTCTTGCTGCACTTGCTGCCTTTTTCACCTGTCCAGTGAAAATGATGATTTTTGTGTGCTGCATGTCCCTTTTTTTATTCCTGGCAGGTTTAGATACAATTTTTTGCAAGGGAAGAAACACTATGTGTGGGCTAGTGTTAATGGATTTCGGCATATACAGTATGGTACCTTATCCACCAGTCAAACGACTGAAAAAGTAGCACTGATTGCATCAGCATTACAATAGGTAATACATATATATATACGCTATGTATATTCGTATACATAAATAAATACATATATACACACACACACATATATATATATATATATATATATATATATATATATATATACATATGCTTTGCTTGTTTTCACGAGAAGGTTTGACATGAAGGTCTGTGCTTTTCAGTTACATTTTGGGAAGCATCCCAGGAGGAAAACAACAAAAAAAAAGAAAAAGAAAATAAAAGTACATACCACATCCCTGATTCTTCTCACCTTTGTGTTTTGTCACAGATAAACAGTGTGTGTGGCATAGCATTTGGCAGTATATAGCCAGTACAAATGCCTGAAGACAGACAAATAACTCCCAAGTACCTTAACATTTTGGTGACTTTTACTCAAAGATGCTGCTTGAATCTAGATTTATGAGAGTGGCTCGCAAGCCTTGGGCTGCAAATTGCTTTGCCAGTGTATGCCTATGAATGTGCAAAATTCAGTCCTTTTCCCAATTCAAATGTGGGACAGCAAAGTAATGGATTTGTCTCTCCTATTCTTTAGTGGCCGGAATGCTGAAGCCAGTGACGTGGCTAAGGTTAAGATGCTCCACTACGATGTTTGCATACCTTTCTCTCAAGTCCTCCCAGGTCACAACAATCTATTCATAGCTCCACCCCAACTGTGATAGGTTAATGACTGACAGACGTCTTGGCTCCTCTTTAACCCATTGTCCCTTGTGTTCTGTAGGAGGGCATCCGGGCGTGTGGCACATGCCACATGTGAGAATTTTAGGGGCAGATGCCAGCCACATTAGCAGGAACAGCTGGGGCAGGTTGGTAAAGGCCCTCTCTGGATCGACCTTGATGGAGGAGTGTAATTGGAAGCTGGCCCAATCTGTTTTTTTCCTCATCTTTATGGGGACACTTGCAACAATACTTGGTATAAGAAGAGGCAGTGCACTTCATAATGCTCTTACTGAGCCTGGTATTACAAAAAAAAAATTGTCTGGCATCCAAAATGGTACCCTACATGATGCCTGTTCCTTACACTTAGCATAGGCAGTAATTAAGGGTATTCTGTACACTTACTGTTTGTGTGGAGTTTTGCATGTTCTGTCCGTGTCCATGTGGGTTTCCTCTGGGTGTTCTGATTTTCTCCCACCTCCCAAAAACATGCTTTTGGGTCGACTGGCTATGCTAAATGGCCCCTAGGGGTAACTGAAGGTGTGAATGTGTGTGAGTGTGTGTATAGTGGACTGGCATCTCATCTGCCTTGAGCCCAGTGTTCCTGGGATAGGCTCTGGATCCACTGCAACTCTTACCACGATAAAGGCTTTACTAAAGAGACCATCACCAGCACTCACAGGGCATTGCCAATTCTTCTCTCTCAGAAATGGGCTTCTTTAATAGTTCTTTGGATAATTCTAAGCTTCCTGTTTTATAGAGTTTTATAAAGAACACTTAAATTTCCCCAGAGACAAGCCAAGCAACCATTATGGTTCTAAAGTTAAGCATAAGACTGTATATATCTAAGTAATATGGGAATATTGTAAGGAAGCATTATAGCATAGCAGTAGTTATTCCCATGACATCAAGTTATATAGAAAGGTTACTATGCATTATTCTCATGTTGAAATGCTGAGAAAATTATTGTCTTTCTCCCACTGCAGCAATATGTACACAGTCTTATCAAAAGCTCCTTTGGGTTATTGATCGATTTAAAATCCAAGCACCTATTTCAGTGCATATTACTGGGCTGCCCACATAAGTTAATCTTTGCTGTAGTGTGAAAACGCAAAAGTGATTTTCCCTTCATATACAGGTCACCACCAAGAGCAAAAGTTTCATCGCTTGATTTAACAAAGCAGATATGTTTTTTTTTTTTTTCATACCAAGCCTTCTGTTTGTCTGCATTCCTTCTGCCTCTCTTGATGTTGCAGATGCACTTTATTTTCCACTTGGTTGCTGGTGAGAAGTTGAACAACAAAGCTCTGGTGCTCCATACTTTTTGTGCAAATGCAAAAAAAAAAAAAAATGATATATAATTTTCCTTGTCCCTAACGATCTTGGGGC
The DNA here is from genome assembly GCF_027358585.1 of Pangasianodon hypophthalmus. Taxonomy (NCBI): domain Eukaryota; kingdom Metazoa; phylum Chordata; class Actinopteri; order Siluriformes; family Pangasiidae; genus Pangasianodon; species Pangasianodon hypophthalmus. The sequence goes on from NC_069720.1 coordinate 22,429,251, forward strand.
TTCTGTGCTATCTCAGCTTCTTCAGCAAGCATCTGCCACCATACGCCAGCACTCTGTGCTCAAAGTCACCCGAGACAGCTTTGGAATATCAATCCTTCATGACTTGTGTATCTTAGTGACTTGTGTATCAAACTACCCGAGCTTAACTTTGCGCATATTTCACCATTTTGCTGAATTATGCAGCCATAATGAAAATAGATGACGGGTTAATAAAAGAGTACTGTGTTTAGAAATATATGACGTGTTTAGAGACTTACAGATTTATAAAATTCATTATGCATTATTATAGTTTAGTACAATACGGTAATTGACATATAACCTCCTTTTACGCTTCATACACATTTAATGGTTCTATATGCCCTTCACAAGAACTAATCCTGTTCTGAGCAATACACTCACCCTCTACTTGTCCCTGCAGTGCTCTATGCATTACCCACAACGCACCAGAGCCATCTGTGGAAAAGCTGCAGGTTCCAGATGTGCAATCAGCACCCGAGTCATTGGATGAAGAGATGGAGAGAGAAGGACGGGTGGAGGGGACAGAGAGGAAAGGTGCAGGGCATCAAGATGAACCATGAGATGTGGAGATACAGGTTTGGCTGGAGCAGCTGGGTCTATATGCAGAACAGATGATGGGTGATGCATTAACCCGAGCAGTCACCCAAACGGAGACAAGGACACAGCTGCACACACACTCAGGGATGTCTTGTATAGAGAGAATAGAGGAAGTAATGGAGCAACACGCATAAGGGCATGCTTTCAGTCTCTCTCTCTCTCTCCCTCTTTCTCTCACAAAAAAAAAAAACATCCTCTGAGAGGCAACCCTGCAGGTGGAAACACCTTGCTGATGAGAGAGGTCAGAGGAGAATGGCCAAACTAGTTCGAGTTGCGCAGGCTACAGCAAATCTTAGTGAGCAGATGAGCGTTTCAGAATGCACAAAGTGCTGAACCTTGAGGCGGATCTGCTACAACCACAGAAGACCACATCGGGTTCCACTCCTGTCAGCCAAAAAAAAAGAATCCGAGGGCACAGGATCACCTAAATTGGACAGTCGAAGAAGGGAAAACATCACCTAAGCACATGCATATGGTGAGGTTAGAATTTGATGTCAACAGCCTGAAACCATAGTCTAACCTGCCTTGTGTAAATAGTTCAGGCTGGTGGTGGTGGTGTAATGCTGTGGGGAACACCAATTATGCGTTGTTTGAATACCACAGTATATCTGAGTATCATGTGCTTCCCTTTATGGCCACAATGTACCCATCTTATAACGCCTACTTCCAATATGATTATGCAGCATGTCACAAAGCATACACAATCTGTTTATAGCATAGACAACCAAGCATATACAATCATGTCACAAAGCTGTCTCAGTCTCTTTCCATGAGTTCAGTGTACTTCAGTGGTCAGTGTACTTCAGTGGGAGATTTGCAGCATGAAAGTACAGCTGACATCTGCAGTAATTATCCGGTGCAACATGTCAGCATGGACTAGACGCTGAAAAGAATGTGGAATCCATGCCATGAAGAATTGAGCTGCTCTCAGAGCAAAGGTAGTCTTAACTAGGATTAGTATGGTTTTCCTAATAAAGTGGCCGGTGAGTGTATGCTCCCATGAACGTTCACTCATCGGTCATCATTCATCCATGTGATGCCTTTATTTTCTGTCTTGAACTTGTGTTTTATGTTTTTGTACACTTAAAAATGAAACCAATTTTCAGGGCATATTGTCTCTGAACTGAACCATCACTCTATGAAAACAAATCCCATATGACTACAGGAGATTTGTATGAAATGATCAAATCTAATAGCCGCATCATCACCACAAATAAAAGCAGATAAAATGCTATTTTAATGACAGCAATGCTTCTTTCTTCTGTGGCACAGTTGCAGTGATAGCATAAAAAAACACATCATCTATTGCTCCTAGTCCATGATATATCTCAGTGCTTCAAATGCAAGTAGATTTTATTGCTATATTTTCCTAAAATATTATAAACAAAACTTTTATCAACAATATTAGTGTAACTGTGGACAGGGCAAAGCAAAGGAAGTGATGCAGCAATGTTACAGGAAAGGACTAAGCCATGGGGGTGTGATCCTGTTTGAGCAAATTTTAATTATTCTTTCCTTTCTGATTTATGATGTTCTTCCTCATAAATGGTGTGGAATTAGAGAGCTCTGAAAAAAAAGTTTCTGTGCACGTTGATGGACAATTATGGAGAAGGGAAACAGTTGGCACAGTAAATCAGAGACCGGTCAATTCAGGCGAAGATAGTTCATCCTTTAAGTTTACACATTTTTTTGTCATAAAAAGGACACTCAATGTCATCATTGGCCATAAAATGGCAGGGAAGCAGGAGGCTCTCTCTCTCTCTCTCTCTCTGTCTGTCTCTCTCGCTCAGTGTTGCGTGTTGCATATCTAATAGTGTCCAGAAACTTACTAAAGGGCACTTTTTATTAACCCGTAACATCTCCTACAGCATATTGATGCTGATGAATAAGTGGTTGTGGAACGATTTTTATAAGCTTAACTATTCTACTCATAACTGCCTCTAGTACCACGGTTTGCTGTGGGGTTTAGGGTATAAACATCCTTCCCCATACTGAATAATGTTGTAGTTTATGAGAAAGAAAAACTAATATGTGAGTAACGCACGTGAAATGAATAATGCACAATCATTTTCTTTTCAAATGAAAAGAGAAAGTCGAGCCTGTGCCACCGAATCATATGCATATCCACACCAATGTAGATACATTTAAAAACACACAACGCTTTCTCTTTTTGACTTTCTGTCAAACTTAATATAGGTGCTTCTGACCATTAAAAATGCACCGTTTTGAAAAGACTCTCCAGGCAACAGACTGAAAATGTTCTTTTTGGGGTATTAGTATGGTTGCTAGTATTTTTAGTATTTAATATTAATATTTTTCTCAGTTGTTTGGTAAGTCTTTTAGAAATAAATGATGCTATGTACAAAATGCAGTGTGTGAGACAAAGTACTACAGAATGACTGCGTGCTTGATGTCGTTACTGACTGCACAAACAGTCTTTATTAAGCCATCTTCGCTGGTGCACATCACATCAAACACATAAACAACACAAACTGTGTAAATGACATAAAGCTCTTGGTTTAGGTAGTGTGAATGATCTGCAAATGCGCAGAATAGCTGCTTTCTTATCCTATCTGCATTCTGATGTGGACAAAATCAATATGTAGAAATGACGTAAAAATGGGGACGATGGCTCACTAATGTTCCCTGTTGCATGTTGAATTGGAACACGTCCCTGACTTAATCCTAAAACTTGACCAAGGATTAACTGGCCATGTTTATGGTTTGCCCTATTAATCAAGGATCGATTAGCATGCCAGTGTCTTTTCAATGCCTTTTCATAAGGTCATATTTAGCATTGATTTGCATCTCCGCATTAGCTTAGGCACTATGGGTTAACAGTTCATCTACATATAATTAAGTTTCTCATGTGCTCAGCAGTTTGTAGTCTGCTGTATGTCATCTCATCTGCTTAACTAAACACTTTTTAAACTAGTGCAAAATGTTTAGTAATGCATGACTACCTCACATGGGGCTTAGTGGTTAGCACTGCTGCCTTGCACCTCCAAGGTTGGGGGTTTGAATCTGTGTGGAGTTTGCATGTTGCATGGCCCTGAGCTCTGGGGGTTTCCTCTGGGTACTCCAGTTTCCTCGCCCAATCCAAAGACATGCATTGTAGACTGACTGGCATCTCTAAATTGTCCATAGTGTGTGATCGTACCCCGTGATGGGTTGGCACCCCGTCCAGTGTGCCCCAAGTCTCCTGGGATAGTCTCCAGGCTCCCCCATGACCCTGTGCAGAATAAGCATGGATGGATGGACTACCTCACACTACTCACTATAAGAGAAAAGTGGATTCTAGCTGAAAGTTATAGTCAGCAATTTTTAAAAGTTATCTGAAGCTAGCCATTGAAAATCCAAACAAATACAACCGCTTCCTTCATTGGAATGATTCCATCCAATGCCATGGCTCAAACCACATACACACATGCTGCCTATGCTTAGAATGCCTGAACGAGAGGGAAAAAAAAAAAAATCCCATTTTCTCCCAACCAATTCCAATTCCCAACCATTAGCTAGTTCTTCCCTATCAGACGCCTAGCACGTGCTACATCATGCTACATCACAGAGCAGCTGAACACACTCAGAGGAAAGCGTTCTTCAGCATTCTTAAGCTTTCATACTTCAACTGTTTAATGTAACAGTGATTGACAGGAGAGAGCGGGTAACGCCATCCCTCCCACTCAGAAAGCACAGACGATTCTGCTCTCTTGGACTTCTAGCCTCAGCTGGCCGTGGCATCATTGGGATTCGAACTCAATCTCCTGACAACAGAGCAATTGCTTTTTGGTTGATAGCCAACACACATGCCAAGCAAGTAGAGATGCATTGTTGACATCATTTGTTTTTTCTCTCATTTACAGAACCTGAGGCAGCCACAGTGACTAGAGTTTTTTTTTTTTTTTTTAGAGACAGTATATTGTATTGACACCTGCAGGAATGGGAGAACAAAATGTTACAAAAAGTATTCTGACCTCACACTGACTCCACAGTGCAATAGATATTCTGAAGTCCATCTCTTCTCTCTTCTGTTTTTTAGACTGTGAAGTAACATGATAGCAATTCATCCCAATTCTAATCTTTAATATTGATTATTTTACTGTCCATTTACCTTAAGGCTGCATTCCCAAGAACATTTTAGTATACATCACACACACACACACACACACATACATCTTCCCATTGATTTTATGATGATGTTTAAAAAATATTCTCCACTGTCCAGTTAAAAAGTTAACCAGAACTGAACTTTTGATGGAACGTACGCAGCCAAACGGAGGTGGGTGGTTTGGGGGTGGAGCTTTAATCATTGACACTGATGCAGAGCATGATGGAGGAACTAGTAGTGTGTTTTAGCTCATATCCAGAGCAGAATGAGTATACAGCCTGAATGAGGTGCTTTCATGAGAAAACCCCTCGTAGGCCATCAGCTCAGACATGAACAGGACGAAGGATGCTAAGTGCAGATTGCTGTAATGTTACGGTCTTGACTTGATTCAACTCATTCATCATGGATGTGTGTGAGTTGAACTTGTCATTTCTTTTTTTCATCAGGAAATCAGCATTGTCCTTTTTTAAGCAGACTGCTTTCTTCCTCTTCCTGTCTTTCTCTAAAGGCATGAATGATTGCTCGAGTAGAATACATACACTTATTTATCACGCTTATATTTTTTAAAATTGTTGTTTCTTGCCAGAATCCTGTTTAACTCGATAAAAAGCCTGTTTGCTCATGTTTGAAATGTACGGTGCCCCTAAGGGGACATGGTGTTGGGAAAAAAACTATGAGATAGGAGGAAAATTTATATTTCTACGCTTTTGCGTTCGCTCGCAAAACTTTTGCGTTCCTCCAAAAAACTTTGCATTATCTCACAATTTTTTTGCGTTCTCTCGCAGGTATTTTTTTTGCATTCTCTCACAAAGAAATTTGCATTCTCTCACAGTTATTTTACGTTCTCTCACAACTTTTTGCATTCATTTGCAAGATCTTTGCAAAAGCAAAAAAAAAAATTGCGAGAGTACACAAAGTTTCTTGGAAGAACACAAAAGTTTTGCAAGTAAATGCAAAAGCATTGAAATATCTCATGTCTCAATATCTCCTATCTCATTTTTTTTTTTCATCACCATGTACCCTTAGGGGCTCTGTAGAAATGTTCCTTGTGTAATTTTATCCAATTTAACAACATAGTAAAAAGCTGTTCTGATCAAAATCTCCAAAACAATAAATTATATAGATGTACAGCTTAATTTACTCTCTCTCTCTCTCTCTTTCTCTCTCTCTCTCTCTCTCTCTCTATATATATATATATATATATATATACACACACACACACACACACACACACACACATATATATATATATATATATATATATATATATATATATAGAGAGAGAGAGAGAGAGAGAGAGAGAGAGAGAGTGAGTAAATTATGCTATACATCTATATAATTTATTGTATATTGTATGTATAAAACATTTGTATAATTTATTGTAATTTATCTATGTGTATATATATATATGAATTAAGAATCAATAAAAAACTTTCAATAAAAGTTTGTTTACTGCCCCCAGCAAATGTCTACATAATTTCATAAAACGTGTAATACACATTCATTTCAAAAGTATGGTGAGGAGGTTCTGAGGTCAGTCCATTCTGCAAATCAGCAGCTCAGTCATGCAGAGGTGCTTGTGACCACATCTCTCAGGCCAGTGCCTTTTCATATAGCTGTAGACCAGCACGGGGAAAAGCTTCCCCACTTCTATTTCACTTTGTCATGCAGGCCAGTAGCCATGAAAGGGGAGCAGCATGTGTTATTGATCTTCTGCCAATGCACTCTGTGACCATGACTTCATAGCTTTAAAGGAGTCGTGAAGGTGAGAGTTCAACCTCAAATATGAAATGTTGTGAACAGTATGCCACACAAACAACTGGGCCTCATATATTGAGAGCAAAATTTTTGACCTGCCGTTTGATGATTCCAGGCTGTGAGAACAAGCATATATGTGGCAATTCATGTGTGGCAAAATTATTGACACCCCTAAGCAATACTTAAAATGACAAACAAACAAATTGTCAGCTTTGGTAACCAGAAATATAAGGTTGCACACCTTTGTTAATGTCATAATATAGGGAAAAAATAAAAGTGCTTCAACACAAAAGAGACATATAACATATCAGGTTAGCATTGCTGCTTCACAGTGCCAGGGTTCTCTGTTTGAGTCTGAGCTCAGGTTACTGTATATGTGGAGTTTCTGTGCATGTTGTCCCGGTGCTTATGCCGGTGTTGTTTGGGTTCTTTGGTATTCTCCAAACTTCCAAACACACATTGGCTATGCTAACTTGTCCCATAAATGTGAGTGTGTGTGCGTGGTCCTGTGCGATGAACTGGTGTAACATCCAGGGTGAATTCTCCTGCCTTGTACCCAGTGTTACCGGGATTATGTCCGACCCCAGCACAACCCTGACCCTGATAAAGCAGGTACTGAAGATGAATTAAAGAATATAAAAAAAATTACACACAACAACCTTACCTAACAATCTAACCTTTGCCTAGTATTATTAGAACTACAGATGGAATCATATGTTGTTGTCAGATAAAATGAAAAGCTTCTTGGCCGACACTTACAAGGAAATGTGCCCCATATCCACTGTAAAATACAGTAAGGTGGTGAATCGCTGACGCTTTGGGGCTGTGGTGGTCCTGGAGCTCTTGGGAAGATTGATGGCAACAGGAATTCCATTAATCACTAGGATACTTTAGCGCAAAACTTGTTTCCTCTGCCAAGAGGCCAAAATTTGGTCATAGATGGATCTCTCATTATCTCAACAAGATTATAACCCCAAACTTCCATCTAAATCAATGCAGGAATGGGTGAGGGATATAAAATTGCTGTTTGCAATAACCATTTTAGTATCCACAATGTCCATGTATCTCTAGTATAAGTGCTGTTATTCTCTCTAGGGGGATGCTACATCATCTTTATTAAAATGGTAAAAAAATAATATCAACAAATTAATTTTTAAAAATGTAATTTAAAAAATCAAAAAACGAGTATTTACCAACAGTTTAAAGAGTGTTGGGAAGTCATTTATTAATAAATTAAAAATCAAATCCTCATTAAACATATTCTTGGTATAAGATTTTTAACCTAAAAGGTTAATATTAATTAATTATATGAAAGATATTTTAAACATTACACAATTATTTTTCATTATTTCTTATTAATAAATTACACATTATTTGCGCCTAAACAGTTTATTATTGAAGTTTAAATTCATTAATAAACCTCAATAAAATCGAAGTGTTACCAAATACTGCTATTCATTTACCACACATTTACATGTTTTCAGCAAGGGTGCCAATAATTCCGGAGTTGACTATGAACATAAAAACTAATATGGGAAAAATAAAGTAGGTCTTCATGAGTTTCTCCTTTTTTTGCTGTGCTATAATACTATAAATGCTAAAAAATGATCCAAGTATGAAGAACTAAGACCTCTGGTCAAAGAAACACTTTCAATGTTCAGTGAATGCCAGTAAATACTCATTTACCAACTTCAGCCAACCACTGTTACAGGTGAAAGTCATAATTCTTGAAATGCCAGAGAGTGAGTGGGAGAGAGAACAGATAAAATAATGACATTTCCTTCTGAACACCTCACGGCTGCTTATGTAAACTCACTTGTGACCTGGATGCCTTCAGAACTAATATTTTAAGCAAAGCTTGGGCTACGCTACAGGCTAGTTCCTGCAGACTCAGAGAAAACTTCAAACGGCTTCCAACCTCCTGCATCTCTCTCTCTCTCTCTCTCCCCTCCATCAGAGCCTGTGTTCATTTGCTCCGAGCAAAGCACAGCTAAATATTTTGTCTATAAAGGAGCGAATTTACATACTGTTTTGGAGGTAATGGACCAAAAAGCCCCACGCACTCACACACAGACAATGACTGAAATGAACTATTAAGCTTTTGCTGTTGACGCGGCCATACCTCATTTGCGTTTCCGTGTGTAATTGTTTTTTTTTTTTTTCACCCCATCTTTCACAGGAGTGCTTCATTTTATATTAACGAGAAAGCTTGAGTAAACAAACACTTGCCTCTCTTTCCAGTGCTTTTGTGGAGAATAAGTTAGAGGAGGGCAGGGCATGGAGAAGAAAGTAAAAGTGAAAGGAATGACGAATATACCTGAGCCTAGTTCATTGCTCCGAGTGTGGGCTGCCAAGCCAAATGAATGTACTTTACTAGGGTGATTGAGGAGTTTATGATCTGGAGGCTAGGAAGAGTCTGCCAGAGCTTCACTGGCTCTGAATCCTCAGTCTAATCAAAATGGGTTTGGTGGCACAGACCCCTTCAGTGGTGTGCTATCTCAATAGACACTCACAGACTTAAGCCATCTGGCCCCGATATTACACTCACCATATACACACACTGTATAAATCCCCCATGACAATTAGCAAAGGGAAGTAAGAGAAAACAAAAAATCCCTAGAGATTTATCTGTAAAGTTTTTGAGAGGGATGAAAACCTTGAAATTACTTGTCAGATAGGAGCGAGGATTGGAAATGAATGCACTAATACACTGCAATACAATTCATTTTCGCATTGCTGCTTATAGGTGTCACACATGAAAAAGTGTGATGGTCTTTATTACTGTGAATGAGGACTGACAGGATGTGCCCTGTCTCTGGGAAGAAGACAGAAGGCCGTCTCTGCTGTCTCTGCCACTCCCCCTCCACTTGGCCTGTATACTCATCTCTGGGAAGAAGACGGCAGGGGCAGTGAGCATTTCTGCTCTTGGCATTGTTCCTGAGCCAGGCCCATCACCTTCTGTAGTCTCTGCCTTTCAAGTGCCAGATGTGCTGCACTGGAGGCCCGCCAAACCCGATTGTATTGGCATGGTAGGGGTGGGGTAGGAGTGACACACACACACACACACACACACACACACACACACAAAAAAGAATGGTTGAGTGATTATTTTACAACACATTCAGTACTCTATCAACACTAGAATTTACCTAAATGGAATATTTAACCAACATAAAACGTATGAATTTTAATATTACATATCTCATATTAGCAACAGAGGTTACACACAAAACGCTATTGTCATTTTGGTTTATGGTTAGTCACGTATCCTTGAGCGAAGGAATAATAATAAATGAACGTAGCCTCATCATAGTTACATAATTGTTTTCTTTTTATGACCATTGTATCTAAATTATTGGGAAAAATATGATTCGTAGTTCCTTATCAACCCAGTAACATAATAAATCACACAAGTAGCACATGTTACACGTTGTTATGTTCAGCACAACCGTTCCCACGAGATATCATACTAAAACCAAGGGGTGGAAAGTACTGAATTACACGTACTCTCGTTACAGTACTTGAGTACATAGTTTATGGTAACCATCAAATTAAAGCAGCTTCCTGTCGAAAGACTACACTTCAGCCACCAAATGCTTAATCAGCAGCAGCAACGTCTGAGACAGTGAAGCCAATTTATCAGCTTCAGTTTAGCATCTTCAGTTTTAAACGCTTCAGTGGAAACAGCATGATAATGATCTGCAAATGATGTCAGCCAAAACCTGTTGTGATATCAGCATTTCACAGCTCAACATCGAACCTGCGGAAACACGTACAGGTACGCCTTTAGCTAGCTGAGTGAGCTAGACTAGCTATGCAGATCTTTTGATGTTTTACTACATGCAATCATCAGATACAGTAGGTCTACGTTAGCACTTCCCGGGAGGTATTTTTTTTGGAACTGACGAAATTACCGTCTTAAATTATGAGTAGTACTGGCTAGGTATGGAGATACAACGGGTATAAAAAGTCTACACACAATGAAACCAAGATAAATCATGTCAGATCTGTTTCCACCTTTAATGTGATATAGCAAAAAAAAAAAAAAAAGAAAAGAAAAAGAAACATTTTAGGGGACAAAGAAGAAGAAAAACCTTACAATAACCTGGTTGTGTATGGAATGCATATAAAACCGTTTACCATAGTATCCTTATTTCCACCTTGAACACTATGCAGGCATTAAAGGTCAAGCTTTAAATTGATTTAAATCTTATCTGCGTGATAGAACTTTCCCAGTCTGTATCGATGGGCTTTCTTCATCTAGATCTACTTTCACCTATGGGATCCCTCAATTCTCCATTCTCGCCCCCCTGCTGTTTTTCACTATACATGCTTCCCTTGGGATCAATTTTCAATAAATATGCAGTGCCGTTCCATTGCTATGCAGATGACACACAAATTTATTTGCCCCTGAAGCAAAATAACAATAATGGTTTAATGTCTTTAGCTGCTTGTTTGTCTGATATTAAAGCACGGATGTCTTTAATTATTTTTTTTTTTTTATCTTAACGAGAGTAAAACTGAGGTTATGGTGTTTGGACCTCTGGGTATTTCAGGCAACATAAATCTTGCCTTGGGTGAGTTGGCATTCAATGTTAAACCCTCAGACTTTCAGCCAAGGTCAAAAGCTTTTTATCATTTATAGAGTTTGAGAAAGTAATACATGCTTTTGTTTCATTTTGTCTCCATCAGTGAACAGTGGAGAAGTTCAATGAAAAAGATTTCATGTGAAAACTACAATGAATTTCCTGGTTCTGTCCATGTAGTACACAGTTATAGAAGGGAATGATTTATAATCGCACTATCTGGTTTCACTCTGATGAGGATGGGTTCCCTTTTGAGTCTGGATCTTCTCAAGGTTTCTTCCTCATGTCGTCTCAGGGAGTTTTTCCTTGCCACTGTCACCTCTGGCTTGCTAGGGAGAAATTCCTACATTAAAAATTTAGATCCTGAATGTATTTATTTCTGTAAAGCTGCTTTGTGACAATGTCCATTGTTAATAAAATTGAATTGAATTGATTTCATCTCTTCTTGACTACAGCAGTTCATTTTACGTAGGAATAAGCATATCTTCTATAAATCAGCTACAAATTGTTCAAAATGCAACTGCTAGACTTTTGACAAACTTTCATAAATATGAATTGTTTTACTCTCTTTACAGAGTTGCCAGTCTGCTACAGAATTGATTTTGAAATATTAGTATTTGTTTTTAGAGCCTTAAAAGGATTGCCACCTGCTTATCTCTCTGACCTGCTGAACATTAGCTCACATTTCAGTCGTTTGAGATTATCTGACCTGAGACTTTTGGTGGTTCCTAAATCTAGCTTAAAGTCGAAGCGTGATCGTGCTGTTACAATAGCATACCCGAAATTGTGGAACAGTTTGCAAGCATCCCTTAGAATCATTTCTTCAGAGTCAGAACTTAAATCTAAGTTGAAAACTTATCTTTAACTAAACCCAGAGCATGTCCTTGGTTGATTTTGTTTAGAGTTTATTACTGTGTAATGATGTCTTTTCATTTCTGTGGATTTGTAGTTGGTGATTGATAATTACTATGTAGTTTTTCACCAGATAACTCTTACTTGAGTAATATTCTTGATCACTGTGTACCCTATAATGCCATATAATTATGGTGTAAGACATACTAATGCATAGTTACTGTGAGATTTTACAGTAAAACCATACTAGTATCATGTTTCAGAGTTTGATAATGATAATTACCATAAAGGAGCATAGAAAATAGATAATGAACTATGATGAATTTTCTTAAGAGCATCTCCAGCACACATACTATTCATAACATATTCTGTATTTAGCAACCATAGGCAGTTCATAAAATGTTACATATATCCAAAATACAGGAAATAAACATCTCTATATGTCTGTAACTCACCGTAAATCTAAACAAAAAGGAAACATTTTGGCTCTTTTAGTTTTTAAATAACAGCTTTTTGTAAAAGGGAACAGCCAAATGTCTCCACACGCACAAAATTGTCAGCTATTCCTATTCTTGTGGGAAAATTTGGTCCTCACCAAGATATAAAAACATGCCCACACACACTATCTCTGTCTCTCTCTCTCTCTCTCTGTCTCTCTGACACATACATGTGATTCATGCCATGCCTTTGATGAGAATAATCCTTTGGTGTTGCGGTCACTGGGGAGTGGAGTGCGAGTGAGTGTCCTATATGATTGGCCTATTTGTACGGGAAAACAGCTCCTTTCGTTGGGACGCTTCCATGGTTCTTTGTTCTGATGTCACTTTTAACTGGGTTTGTAAAACTCTCTTCACTAACCGAGCATGAGCTTCTTCCTCTCTCATCAAGTCTTTAACCTTGAACCAAAAAGTTCCTTCACAACTTTACAACATACAATGTAGTTAATAATAAAACATCCCAAACTGTCTTCCTTTCAAGCTAATAAATATCCTGAGAGTAGTCTTGCTCATTGCCTGTTTTTTTTTATGACTGTAGTACAGCACTGAAAGATCTTGCTATAGAGAGAAACACACCAATATTCAGTTCAAGTACACTGCCAAAATACTACTGCAAAATACTACTCAGTCAGAGTGCCACCCTCAATGTGAAATTACAATGTAAAAAAATTAAGGGAAAAACAATCAGAAATATTTTAGGGAAAATGTTCCGATGCTCCCGTGGCCACTGTAGGTGCTTTGGGTGGTGAACAAGGGGTCAGCATGGGCACTCTGACCAGTCTGCGGCTACACAGCCCCATACACAGCAAGCTTTCTATCATAGCCAGCTTTAACCTTTTCAGCAATTTGTGCTACAGTAGCTCTTCTGTGGGATTGGACCAGACGGACTAGCCTTCGCTCCCCACCCGCATCAGTGAGACTTGGGCACCCATGACCCTGTTGCTGGTTCACCGGTTGTCCTTCTTTGGACCACTTTTGGTAGGTACTAACCACTGCGTACTGGGAACACCTCACAAGACCTGTCTTTTTGGAGATGCTCTGACCCAGTCTTCTAGCCATCACAATTTGGCCCTTTTCAAAGTCACTCAGATCCTTACACTTACCCAGTTTTCCTGCTTCCAACATCAACTTCGAGAACTGACTGTTCACTTGCTGCCTAATATATCCCACCCCTTGCCAGGCCTGGTCTGATGACTCACATTTTCTTTTACATCATGTGGATGGCTGGGTGTGTGTGTGTGTTGCTTACCTGGGGAAGAGATGGCACCAGGATGCACTATGGGAAGAAGGAAAGCTGGCGGAGGCAGTGTGATGCTCTGCTCAATGTTCTGCTGGGAAACCTTGGGTCCTGGCATTCATGTGGATGTTATTTTGACACGTACCACCTACACAAACATTGCTGCAGACCAAGTACACTCCTTCATGGCAACAGTATTCCCTAATGGCAATGGTTTCGTTCAGCAGGATAATGCGCCCTGCCACACTGTAAATATTGTTCAGGAATGGTTTGAGGAACATGACAAAGAGATGAAGGTGTTGATTTGGCCTCCAAATTCCCCAGATCTCAATCTGATTGAGCTTCTGTGGGACGTGCTGGATAAACAAGTCTGATCCATGGAGGCCCCACCTCACAACTTACAGGACTTAAAGCATCTGCTAACGTCTTGGTGCCAGACACCACAGCACACCTTCAGGGATCTAGTGGAGTCCCTGCTTCGACAGGTTAGAACTCTCGTGGGTAAGAACGAGGGGGATTTTCACAATATTAGGCAGGTGGTTACTAGCCATAAGTAATAATGAGTAATAATACAAATATTTAAATAACAAATAGTAAAAAAAAACAATGTGCACACAAGAACCTCAAAATAAATTCTGCTGATGTAAATCTTTATCAGCTATTTATACCTTCAGTTGAGTAATTTGCATAGAAGACTCACCAAGAGGAGCTGCCCTGGATGTGAACTTTTGAGCAGGAGGGCTTTACATGCTTAGCAATCATAACACATTTTATGAATTTTAATATAATTTCATATTAACATTTTTCCATTTTGGCTATCTGTTTTTCACTGTTTCATTTCTTTAAGCATTTGTTTATATGCAATATGGATTTGTTTATTTGTTAAGGATGAAATCTTGGCTCATCTATATTAATTAATAAAGCTTTAAATCTGGCTTCAGTTAAAGCTAACCTTTTGGAGTTCTAAAATGAATAAAAACTTAGCTATAAATAGAGTTCACATCACTACAAGTGAGGCTGAAAAACAGTTCAGTTTTCTACCTCATTCTGGCTCTAACAGCTTTATAAAAACAGAACGCATTTCCATAATTTTATTTTTATTCGCGGGAACCTCAAGCAAAAAGCATTTCTAACTCCATTTACTTTTTTCTCTCTTCAATTTGGAGGGCTCATCCTTCCCTCAGATAAACGTATTCTGCTGAATGATTTCCTTTTATTGGCTCACTATCACAACACCTGCATAAACTGGTGTGTGTTTCATGTAAATTAGATACCAGTATATGAGGGTGTCTTATAATACAACGTGTAAATAAAAGACTAGTGGGTGGGAGTTTTCGTCTGTGTAGTTGAAGCTGATTCATCAATTTCAGAAGCTAAACACCAGTGTCATGAATCAAATGCAGACCTGTTGGCTTGTCATTTCGTGCACATGTTTCTATGCAGCTTTAATGAATAAGACCACTGATGTATTATTCAACTCTTATTAGCTCTAAAGCTATGAACTGTCACTTGACCCTGTCTAGAACCAATAAGAATAACATGTAGAATAACAAATATATTAATGAGATGTGAACGATAATTAACTGAAGCATAATGTTCTGCATAGTAAGGTCTTCCTGATCACTGTTACAACTAATAATGCAATTATTAGCCTTTTTCAGGGACCAGATTTACAATTATGCAGCGATAGTGGTAGCAGTACAAATAAAGATTAATGCATAGTGAATAAACCTTTTATACGTTTTAAGAACAAGGCCTTATTGAACCCTCATTATGTATTACATAAAATAAAGTGTAATCTTTTTTTATTATGCATGATGCTAGCCAGCTGAGAGCCATTTAATCAATAGAGAGACCATCCCTTTATGTTCAATGTCAATTAACTAGCTTGGAACTCCATTTAGGCGATGGAGACTATGACTGCCTGTTATACGTGAGCATGCCCGATGACAACATGGCCACTGAGTAAAATGACATCTGAGGGCCTTTAAAGTGAACAGTAAACAAGCTACATGTCTTTTTTTAGTGGTGTGTGATATGACAGAAATATCATGTCACAATATTTGAAGGCATTTCTACTATACACAATATGTATTGTGATATACAAGGTTGCGAAAAACCAACCAACAAAACAGAAGTATTACATATAAAAAAAAACCAGTGAAAAACCCTGGAAACTCTTTTAAAAAGGAGGTAATTTTTTTTAATCTGTAAAAATTTACTTACCAATTTTCAGTACAAAAGATTCCGTGCATCAGTTCATTAAATTCAGTACATTAAAAAAAATTCATTAAATTCAGTACATTAAAAAAAAGATGCAGTACATTCAAGATCAGATATTTCCAGTCAGAGTAATTCTTGATTAAAGCTCTAAAAAGATATCATGATACCTGCAATATCTCAGTGTATTGATAGATTCATAATTTATCACAATATCATTATTATACTGTCATATTGCCCTGCCCTAACTCCCACAAACTCGCTCGCTATTGCTAACCGCTTCATACAGCTATGTCACAGAGTCATGGTGGATCCAGACCAGATCTCATAAACCCTGGGTACTGGGCAGGAATAATCACCGTGCAGGGCATCATGCACACACACACACACACTCACACACTCATTCACACCCAGAGTCAATTTCTCATAGCCAATCCACCTACTGGCATGTTTTTGGGAGTTGGGAGGAAACCAGAGAACCCAGAGAAGACTCACATGGACAGGAAGAACATGCACAGAAAATCAACACAGACAGTAACTAAAGCTCCGGATCGAACCTGCAGCCATGGAGCTGTGCCATTATTCTACCAAAAACTCAAACCTTTCTGAGATGATTCAATGGTTGGGATGTATGAGAAATCCTTTTCTGAAATATAAATGAATATATGCCATATATACAGTAATTTGCTCCATTTTCAAACTGTGATGCCACAGATCCAAAAGGTATTTCAGGAGTAAAATGTACACTGTAAACACACAGTTGTCTCGTAATAGCAGATTGCTGGTGCTGATTCAAGTTTTATGGTTCCTACTGCTTTTAGTAAATAATAAAAGCAGTAGCAACCATAAAACCTGAATCAGTTTATATATATACATATATATATATATGTATAGAGCAGCTTAGCAACACACACATATATATATATATATATATAGTCTGATCTTATTGAAGCATGATGTGATCCAGTTTGTAAAATATAATCTGACAAAGTGATGTCTATTCAATAGGCATTGAACAGTGTATAGTTTTTTGGTTTTTTTTTCCAGACAGCTGATCTCACTGTGCCATTTTAGTGCCTCGCTATAGATCCAGTATTGCAGTAACACTTTCACACCAGAGCACTGCCACAGTCAATAGGTCTGTCCCTCGCAGACTCATAAATCACTTTTTTCTTTTGTCAAGGTGGACTGCATTAAAAAAAAAAAACTTGTCTGTGGCCATATTTCACACACACACATAAACACACACACACACAATCCTTATAGGGGTTTTACTCTATTACTATAGTGAAATACTGTTGCATCTACAGCTAATCTAAATCCTACCTTTAACCTTCTGAATTCTGTACACATACACACACACACACACACACACACACACACATTTTCCATATGGCCACAAAGCCCTTATGCCTCAAAAATCTTTCAAATTATATTTTGGTACATGATTCAAATTACCCCAAATATGCAGTAGATGTATCAAAATAAAATGTAAAATGTTGCAAATGAGAAATGTTTCAAAATATAATACAATATTTTGTTCAGAAATATACTGTATTATGGAAAGAAATTTTTGTAAGGCGTCCACATGTTTTGGTTTGTGCCCCCCTGTAGACTCAGATCCCTGTTCTTGGCTGACAGGAGTGGATCCCGATGTGTTTTTCTAATGTTGTAGCCCATCCACCTAAAGGTTTGCTGTGTTGTGCTTTCTGTGCTGCTTTTCTGCTCACCACGGTTGTAAAGAGTGCTTAGTGAAATGACCATAGCACTCCTGTCATTTCGAACGAGTCTGTCCATTCTCCGCTGACCTCTCCCATCAACAAGGTGTTTTTGCCTGCAGAGTTGCTACTCATTGGATGTTTTTTGTTTTCCGCACCGTTCTGTGCAAACTCTAGAGACTTTTATGTGAAAAAAAAATCCCAGGAGATCTAAAACACTCAGGTCAACAGGATCACAATTTTTCCCCATTGTTTGATTGTCTTGACTTGTATCTGCATGATTTTATATATTGCGCTACTGCCACTACTGCTGATTGGGTAACTGCATGTATAGTTTATACTACTCGGATTATATACAAAAGAGTAAAATGCAGATATACTGAAACTATATTGAGATTACTTATAATGCATAGTCATAGCCTTTATATCATATTAATTTGCAGTCTTTGCATATACTGTATGTCTCAAATCCACAACATTGATTGGATGCCAGCGTATAAAAGATTACCTAGGCAGTGCTATCAACCAGGTTCTTGGGATGAACCAGGAAAAAGGCCATGATGCCTTTTTGCTTTCATTGATCAGTTTCTAATTTCCAGCCGTCTTAACTCAATTCCACTCCAGAAACCGGAAACTAGCCAACTAGCCAACCTGCTCAGTAGTTAATACATTTAGTCACTTTTGAAGTTATGGGAGAATTGAACTTTTATGCTGATGCGAATGCTTAATTTGAACAGTTTTGGCGTAACAGATGCTTCCCTCGCCACAATGTTGGTCATGTTGGTGGTCTGTCACTATCTACTGAGATATTTTAAGGTAAATAACAGCGTGTTTGGTTTCATAAAGGGTTTTGATGGGAAAGAGAATAAATAACAATATCACCTGTTTATATGTAATAGTACAGTTGGCAGTGTAAATAATGCTATGACCAGAAACCTGCTTCTACTTGTGCGTTATGAAAATGATGGCTATTGAAAACAATAAGAGAAACTGAGAGAAGCAAATGAAATGTTTTTTTTTGTTTGTTTAGTTTTTTTTTTTGAGATTTCCACTAAGTCTGCAGTATTTGCATGTTCACAAATACTGTTTTTGGTTGTGTTATTAAGTTACAGCTTTCTCTGTTAATCATGGTATTTAGACACCATGTAGAAAGCGGGAAGCTTAGAGAAAGTTGAGGAAACATTGGCTGTTTTTTCAGCCCTCTCTAATTGCAGCAGAAGTGTGGATGAAATGTATTTCTTTCATAATGTCATATTTATGGAGATGAATACTGCCTTCAAATGGCATTCCGTAATTTTGTACTTGTATTGCTCAAAACACATCAATTTCATTGGCCTTGGTTGTCTGACTCTCTTCGGCAACAATGAGCAAGTGGTATAAATATTTTATTTACGTTTCAGTGAATATATGTGAGACGTTTTACACAAGAAATATCACTTAAATGTGTAAGAAGATACAGTATAGAGAATGCTATATAGAAGTACTTACAGACCCAGCGTAGAGATTTTAAACCCAGAATTGATAATAATTTGATAAGAGTGATAAATAAATTTGCAGAAGAATATGTTTATATCTTATTTTCTATTGAGTGTTGCATATTTATATTTATTTTTTTCAATGTTGGTGATATGAATTGAACCTGCACTGAACACATTTGTAGACTGCATTGCCATGAGTGTGAGTGTAAGGGCTTAGGCATGATTGTATTGCTGCATTCGTGGTGCCTTGCAAGTGGTAATTTGCAGTTTGTAATAACGTCAATTCCCACTTCGGGATGTTCGATGTGCGAAATGGAAAAAAAAAAAAAACATGGACACCTCCATGAAAGCGTGTCTTTTGTTTGCTCTGTCATAAAAAGCTACTTTAACTGCACTTTTACAGTTACAGGCCTGAGTGGCTATTATTACTGTTCTACTATAGTGACCTTCAAACTGTCATACAACATATTGGACTGAAATTGCAGCACAACATCAACAGCGAGCAGCTTAGCAACAAGCTGACAATAAGGTGGACAACAGCAAGTAGCTTAGCAACAGGCTAATTGGCTAAACTTAGTGATCACTCGAAAGTTGATGATTACATTCTCAAAACTGTGATTATTATGGTCAGTGTAATAGATTTAACCAAGTACGGTGATCTAAAGTCAATACAGATCTAAAGACTGATCTAAAGCCAATACTGCTATAAACTAATTGAAAAGTAGAGAAGCGGTACTTTGCACTGTTCACAGCTTGAGTGGCCATGTTGACTTGACGTCACTACGTAAACGGGGAAGGAACCTGTAGTTGAGAAGACTACCTCAAGTTGACGAGTTGAAATTGCAAGCCGAAGGAGCGTTTTCGATGTGTTTTTTTTTTTTTTTTCGGGTGTAGGTGGGGAATTACAAGTTGCAACTTCGCCTCGAACGCAACATTATGTGTCAGTTTTTGATCACATGACTCTGTGAAAGTAGTCGAGTTTCTCTGAGGTTATAGTGAAATAGTATTCACAACGCACAACAACGCAAGTTGTTAAATGGCTGCTTGCACCCTAAACACAAGCATGACAATACTTTCATCTTTAGTGAAAATACAGAGGAATATAAGCACAAACCTTACCAGGTGACATTAAAATAGCCCAAAACACAAGCAGTCATGCATTTTCTGCGGCTGAAAATGTCATGTCTACAGTGTCAGTCTAGCGAGCACTAGGTAGTTTGTTCAGCGTAATGTTAAATTGCTGTTTGAGATTGTGACACTGCCTCATCATTAAGCAAAAATGCCTGGCAGCACGGCTTCTTCTTTTTTTTTCAAGCAATCTTTATGACATTAAATAAGCATTTACCAATGGCAGATTGAAGAAATAGCGTATACTCTATATCCTATTCCTAACTACAACTCTTTATAATGAATAGCTGCTAAAAGTCTTATTTCCTGTCTGATCAGATCTGTGTGGGCGTGTCAGATCACATAGTGATTGACAGCTGCATTTCCCCAGCAGCGTAAACAGCTCTTGAACAATGCATGGCAGAGCGGTGCTTCCACATTGCTGGGTTTTTTTTAACGTTGTGTAGTGTGTTGGTGTAAATATTTCTAGGTGCACACTGCTCACAGAGAGCCAGATAACTTCCTTCCAGCTAGTTTAAAAAGTTACACGGAGCTCAGCGTTGCACCATGCAGAAGCAGCACACACACATTATCATGTCTACTTTAATAAAATGGTTTAAAATAAGCTTTACGTTGCACTTATTTAACTGGCTGCTGAGGAGATTGTTTTGGATTTTACATGTGCCTATGTGCAAGTTGTGAGTTTTATAAAAAAAATGTTTTGATTAGGTAAAAATATGGCTTTTTAAAGTATATAGATAAACTAGATGTATATCTTGTTTTTCTCCTTTTACCGTTAAAGAAAAAGCAAGGTAGAAGTACCCAGTATTAACACATAAACTACTACACAAACTACACTAAAATAGTGTATTTACAGTCAGGTCCATAAGTATTTGGACAGTGACACAATTTTCATAATTTCATACCTTTGCACACCACCACAATGGATTTGAAATGAAGCAATCATGATGTGATTGAAGTGTAGACTTTCAGCTTTAATTAAAGGGGTTTAACAAAAATATTGCATTATCCGTTTACAGCCAGTTTTTTTTTTTTACAGAGTCCCTCCATTTTCACAGGCTCAAAAGTAATTGAACAATAGACTGATAACCAGTTTCATGGCCAGGTGCGGCCTGTTTCCTCATTATTCCATGACAAATTAAGGCGATAAAAGGTCTGGAGTTGATTCCAAGCATTGAGTTTGCATTTGGTAGCTGTTCATGGGAACTCTCACTATTGCAGTCCAAAGAGGTGTCGATGCAAGTGAAGGAGGCCATCATTAGGCTGAAAAATGCACAACAGACCTATCAGAGAGATAGCAGAAACTTTAGGATTGGCCAAATTCTTAAATAGAAGGAATGTACTGGCGAATTCAGCAACACTAAAAGGCCTGGAAGACCACGGAAGACAACTAAAGTGGATGATCACAGAATTCTTTCCTTCTTCCCTTCACAACCAGTCAAGTCAAGAACACTCTGGACGAGGTAGAGGTATCATTGTCAAAGTTTACAATCAAGAGACACCTTCATGAATGTAAATAAAGACAGTTTACTTCAAAATGCAAACCACCGGTAACATTCAAGAACAGAAAAGCCCAGATTAGACTTTACTAGAAAACATCTTAAAAAAAAACCAAAAAAAACACCTGACCAGTTCTGAATTATGGAGAAGGAAAGGAAGGGCTCATGATCCAGAATGTGGCTTCTTCGGGACCTATTTCTTTTGTGGCGCAGAAATAAACAAAATATTTGGTCATATTGTATCCAAAACGTCAGTTTCTCAATATTAATTTCTTATTGTGTATTATGCATAAGTGACAATCCAATTTACGTATTATCAAAAAACACCAAGTTAATTTATCTTTTTATTCCTGCCATGCTGTGGTATGTACAAAAAATGATGTAAAGTTGTAAAAAATAAATAACAAGATTTGATTGTAATCGATTTATTTTTGCACAAAAGTATTTTAACCGCTCAAATACAGATTTTATCTGAATAAAAAGTACTAAAAAAGTATTTCCATTGCAAATACATGTAACAAAAATAATGTTAATGTGTGTATAATCATTTACTCTCTCTCACACACATGTGTAGTATGGTCACAGAGAACATGTTCCCTTCTTTCTAGACACCATGCAGAAAAGTACAGCCGTTTGATGGAGAAGCTGCAGATCTGACGCGTGAATTTGTTTTCTATTAACGGCTGAGGCCGTCTGATCATCCCCATCAGAGACGTACACAGAGAGTTCTTCTCGACTTGCCAGATTGACTGACAGATTTCAGCACTTGTCTGTAAAATTAGAATAAGCGGTGTGTCGAATATGTGTGCATGTGTGTGCACGCGTGTGAGGAAGACAGAGAGACGGGGAGAGAGAGAGAGAGATAGACAGAGACATCTGTCATTTTCTCAGTTCAAAAAAAATCTTTATTAATGCCTGTTCAGAGAAACAGAAACACTCTGTTCATAAATGGACAACAGGCAAATGAAACAGAAGCTGTTCAGGTTGTGCAGTTGAGAGAATGTAATTGTGGTGCAATCCTGCTCATTCCCACCAGCAGAGTGAAGTTTCACTGCTGCGTCAGTGAAAAATGGGGCACTACAGCTCAGGCTTGCCCTGGAGACTTACCTTAATACCAACCAAGCAATTTCCCACTGACACACATATAGTTTATTTAAGTGACTTAATTCGTTTTTTGTTGTTTTTTTTTTTTTTCAAGGATGACAAGCATATTTTTCACTCGCCAGTCCAGCCTCCCAGTGGACTTGATGCTTCTTTAAATTAATTTTAAATAGCAGGAAGATGTGTCTCTTCATTAGCAATAAATGTTGTTCTATATGTTTTAGAAAATATTCTCTTTTCTCTGTTTTTCTCAGGGAGAAAGACTCTTTCTCTTTTTTTTTCTCTCACATACACAGTAAACACAGATACACATTCGCTCACACTTGCAGCCTTGTTATCTAGGGCTTACTCTTTCATAGTGTCTTCTAACTTTCAGCACACACACACACACACACACACCACTCATTATCCCTGAGCATTGATGTTTATCCTGGATATGATTCACATAGCTTGTGTGTTAGTGTGCTCAAGTTCATTCTGTTAGCTGGTAATATCGTTAAAGTCCAATCTTTTCAGCTGCACCATTTGTCTCTTTTGTCCCAATGTATTCACATTTAACACTCTCTCTCTCTTTCCCTCTCTCTCTCTCAGTCTCTCCCACTTCTGTCTTTCAGAGCTGAGCACTTTCACCTCCATGCATGCTCTCCAGAGAATCCTCAGGCCCAGGATTGGTCTAATTCTGATCCGCATTTCCAATGCAGCGTGTGCACCAATACCAAGTCATCTGCACTCTGTTCTCCGTTCCTGATTCCACACTCAGCCTTCGTCCTGATCATTTCACTCAGCCGCGCTATCTGCTTAGACGAGCTTAAGAGCCCCTCTTCAGCTTTAAATAACATGCTTAAAGAGTTGGACCAAAAGATGAATTAAGGTGCTCGAAGCCTGCGCTGCAGCCTAATCCATTTTTGCTTCCCTAAGACACATTTAATGAAAAGTATGCTTCCGCCCTTCGAATGCATTCTCCTGAAGTGTTCTCTTTGTTTGTTAAAGCGCTCAAGCGCAGCTTATTTAATCACATACCAATCAGTGGCTTAATTAAGGAATGACTTTTTAAAGTTTTATGCCATCGTCTAAGAGGTTGGCTTTTCAAAAGTGCATTTACTGTGCTCTCCGTAATGGTTTAATAGCTAGCTTTTCAAAGTGTTATACTTGGAAGTATGTATTTAAAATGGAATTGCACATATTGAGTGTGTTTGTGGAGGTATGCAAGGGTTTGTGCTTGCTTTCTTTGTAAAGGTTCTATTTTCTCTGCACTTCCTAAAAGCAGCTCTTTCTATAATGACCTCCTTATCCCCACTGACTCAGCCAGACTGACACTTTACCCTGGATCAGTAACTACTGGCCACGAGTGTCTCCTGGGGCTTTAACAGGCAATGTAGCAGCCATGAAGCCATATAAAAACGCAACCTGCAGGGACTAGCTGGGGTCAAGAGGTCATGACCCCAGATTGGCACTGGCTATGGGTCGAAAAGAAACACCAACAGCTTCTTGTCAAATATCTGTTTTATATTACAGCTCCTGAAAAATAATCTCGAAAACATGCGATATGTGACATAAGACTAAATCAGTATACATTAGCCTAGAGTGATTGCTGTTGGGTGCATTAGATATAGATGTTTTACTCATATATTGCCAGTTCCCCTGTAACTTTCGTGTTTGGAGATGAATATCAAACAGGGGCTTAGTGTCAAACTCTATATGAACTATTTGCTTGGAAGAGGATCGGCTTACTTGCACACTTGTCAACATGTCTAATTCTTTAGTTTCATTTCCTTATCCTGGTTAAAATTCTTCTGTAGCATTTGTAGGAATTTAAGACATTTTTTATGCATGATGCTAAAGACCAGTGGTATTCGACTAAAATTAGTGAAGTTTCAGCTACATACTGTAAAATTCTGTGCTTACAAAAGTCCAGACAAGTAACTAACATGACTGAATGGTGAGAGCAGTTACCTTTTTAACCATTAGTGATTACTTAAATTACTTAACCATTAGGGATTGGTTTATATTGAAACAGATATTGAAAAGACGAGACATGTTTTGAACTTGAAGCAATACAAGGTCAAAACACATACGTTTGTTTGTAAATTTATTTATTTATTCATTCATTCTTTCATTCTAACAAGCCATGTCCTCACTTCACTAAATCAGTCCAGAGAGGGTAAATGAAATTTTAAAAATCTATAAAAGTCTGCGAAATCTCTTTCCTTACTCGATAAGCTGCCTTGACATAAATCATTTACATAAATGCTGCAGGATCTGCTACAGAAGCCATGCTGGTTAATGTTTAAAGAAGTCACTGAACTACTGCCCCTTTTTTTCCATCCATTGATCAGCTTTTTCTTGTGCTTGGTTCGATCTGCTAACATACTTTGCTGGGTCTACATCAGGGCTGCATCCTCCAGATGACAACCTCCTGTTATGTTTAATGTTAATTTACGTCACTAGCTTGAGATTACCGTTTGGACATTCGGTCCATTACGATGATGGGTGTTTCTGTATCTACATGTGGCCACACCCCCTGACAACAGTGTCACCTAGGGCCACACCGCCTGGTTAATATGACATTTGCATTGAGCACATATACAAAGTCGATAAGGTTTACATGGTGTTTTCTGTAGGACCACAAGACTACACAGATGTGTTTGTAAAATGCCATTATTTCCAATTTGAGAAAGTTTGAAGTGGTCTGATGAACTGCCAAGAACACTTCTATGATTAAAGTCTCCAAGATTATTGGTTAAACTAACATACAAATTAATAACGTCCTCATTAAAAATTCTGGTTTTGCATCATCTTGAGACACGATAAGACTGACGCTTACTTTCCACCTAGGTGCTTTTTTAAAACCAAAACTGTACTACTTGTCTGAGATGATCAATATTCTTATCTAAATCAGAATAGGGATGGGCGCTATTCCGAAAGTCTTTAGCGCATCTACAGAAATACTGTTTTCGTTTCTGACCGACTTTATCATTAAAATTATTTCGGATCTCTCGCATACATTGTTTTAGAAATAAGTTTTAGAAATAAATCACCTGGTGGGTTGTTCCAAGCATCTCAGACACCTTGCCACAGTTCTTCTGCAGAGTTTGACTGTCTCACCTATTTCTCATTCTGCAGGTAATTTTTCTGTAACCTTTCTTTCTTTTTTGGAAAAATTTGGTATAAGTTTGGTATAAGTCTCCTTTGCAAAGTTTAGTAGGTTTTGTCGCTTTTACCGAGCACCAAACATCAGAATTTAAATAAGGAAAGATGAAAAGAAATCCGACCCCTATGGAATGTTCTGGAATTGGGTTTGGAACAGGACCTTCTTGGCCACAGCCTACTGTGACCACAGAGGGACAAACAGAAGTGTTCTCCTTTGTAGTTGGGCTGTTATGATGACGGTTCCAGAGCATCTGTGCTTTCTGGGCAAATAGCAAAAAGGGCTCTGTGTGGTTTTCTATTTCATTTCGGTCCATTATTTATTCGAAAGGATTTTTGTAGAAGGCACAATGTGCACACAGTGTACCTTCAACTCCGTCTGGGATTGCCAAAGTTGGAGCAGCATATGGATGGCCAACGAATCTGTTTTCCACCAAGAGCACAAAACCTAACAGCCTCAGAGCAGCTTGCCTTCCCATGTTCCACTTTGGATGAAGCAATGCCACAGTGGAGGGCGTTTCATAGTCCTCATCTCCCCAGGCTTATGTAGCATTATCAGTTCATCTGCTTTGGCTCTTAAACACCCATTGGTAGGAAATGAACATGTTAGGAGGTTTATAAATATATCAGAGTTAAAATTCATTTTAGTGAGGTCACAAATTGATAATTGACTCTCATTCTCTTCAGCCTAAGGCTTGATATGCCCTAATTTATTTACCCATCTTCAATGTGCCCTATACCAAGACCTCTATTTTACAGAAGGAGGTTATCGAACATGGGTGCCCCTTCCCTTGACCCCTTGGGAATATGCAGAGTCAAGTACTCTATTTCTGACTGCTCCTTTATATGTAGGTCTAGGTGATTAAAAACGAGACCTTATAACCACAGTGTTTCCTAATTGAGATGTCACAGGCCTGGTCCTTTTTTTAATCCCTTTTTTTTTTTTTCATTTATCACAGGCAGTGTTTTTGTTCTTTATATCTCACTCTTGATTGAGGTATAAGCGCTCAGACCTCTAACTACCTCCATCAATTGCAAAAATGTCATATGGAGATGGTAAGAATAAACACATGGAGAAGGCTAATCCTCTCTCCTCTCTCAATTTCTTCCTCTCCCCATACCTCTGCTACTCCATATGAGGAAATGCTACAGAGCATCTCATGGGCTTTCTACATATAACCTAAATCCTTCACTTTGCTTGAAAAATGGCTGACTGAGCCCACCCCAAGAGACCGACGCAAGAAAAATGTCGGCTTGGCCCACACCAGCGTCAGTTTACTTATTAAATATGAGATTTCCTGCCTGCATTGCTCACCCTTCTCTCTTTTTCTCTCTTCTCTCTCAGATACACTCCCCTCATATCCCTGAGGCCAAATGTCAGTCCCCCAGAGCTTAGTGTTTTTTAGAGTTAGGCTACATAAATCTGAATATATTTGCTTCATTGCTATCAACAAACAGAAAAGTTGCCACACAATATCTGTGTATATATATATATATCTGTGTATATATATATATATATATATATATATATATATATATATATATATATATATATATAAAATCATCTAGATAACGGCAGGTCTTGTGGGGTGTTCCTGGTGAGCAGTGGTTAGTACCTACCAAAAGTGGTCCAAGGAAGGACAACAGGTGAACCGGTGACAGGGTCATGGGCACCCAAGGCTCACTGATGCACATAGGGAGTCTGGTCCTTGCCTGTCTGGTCCAATCCCACACAAGAGGTACTGTAGCACAAATTGCTGAAAAAGTTAAAGCTGGCTCTGATAGAAAGGTGTCAGAACACACAATGCATCGCAGCTTGCTGCATATGGGGCTGTGTAGCCGCAGACTGGTCAGACTGTCCATGCTGACCCCTGTCCACTGCCGAAAGCACCTATAATGGGCACGTGAGCATCAGAATTGGACCACGGAGCAACGGAAGAAGGTGGCCTGGTCTGATGATTGGCGTATTTTTACATCATGTGGATGGCCGAGTGCGTGTGCATTGCTTATCTGGGGAATAGTCCTGTCATTCATGTGGATGTTATTTTGACACGTACCACCTACCTAAACATTGTTGCAGACCAAGGACACCCCTTCATGGCAACAGTATTCCCTAATGGCAGTGGCTTCTTTCAGCAGGATAATGCGCCCTGCCACACTGTAAAAATTGTTCAGGAATGGTTTGAGGAACATGACAAAGAGTACAAGGTGTTGACTTGGCCTCCAAATTCCCTAGATCTCAATCCAATCGAGCATCCGTGAGATGTGCTGGGCAAACAAGTCCGATGCATGGAGGCCCCACATTGCAACTTACAGGACTTAAAGGATCTGCTGCTAATGTATTGGTGCCAGATACCTCAGCACACCTTCAGAGTTCTTGTGGAGTCCATGCCTCAATGGTTCAGAGCTGTTTAGGAGGCACAAGGACACAATATTAGGCAGGTGATGTAAAGTTATGCCTGATCGGTGTATATGTGTATATATGTATGTATATATACACACTGTAGTATTTATACCATAATAAATACTGAATATTAAATACTAATGCTGAGCTCATCACAGACAGTAACCCAAGCTTAGGTTCAAACCAGGAACCCTGGAGCGGTGAGGTGGCACCACTACATGCTGCCCCACTGTGCTGCCCATTTGTAGCGCTAATAGAGACAATAAACTAGAAATTAATGAAAATATGATGCAGACTGAGTGCTAAGTTATCAGTTAATATCATCATTCACTTTTTTTGACAAAACATGTATTGAGCTGTCATTCTGATTTGTATAGCCTTAGTCAGCCACTAAAGGCCCAGATGTAGAGATAGCAGCACTGTGAAGAGCCACTTCAGCGGAGGAGGAGCCGGAAAATGGAGGAAAATCAAGTGATTGAAAGAAATACTACATGAAAAAGAGCATGGGAAATCTAGTGAACGTAGGAGAAAGGCACACAAGGAGCAGAAGGGTGATTAATGAGTGTGAGAAGAGGAAGGAAATTGAATAGAAGTTAGAGATTTGAGGGCTGGAGATATTTTAGAATAAGGCGATTTATATGAACTAATCCTCATTCCAATTACCACCTGCTGTTCTCCAAAATCCAAAATCCACCCACCTGTGGCATCCAGAGGAGGAGATTCTACAATAATAGGCATATTCCTCTAACCATTGATCCTTTTCTGCTCTCATAATGCTGGAGGTCAAATGGCACGGTGGTGATGAGCGCTCTGAGGCCGCCTTCTCCTCCCTTTTTTCCTTTTGTCTTTCTTTCCCAAGCACTGCAGTGTATTCCCAGGTTTGCAGTCAATTATGCACAGATGGTTGGCTTACAGCAGGAGGAGAGAGGGCCGAGAGGGCCAATGTCCAACGCGGAGCGATACACAAACAAGACAGGAGAAACAGCACTGTTGGGACACTCATAACTAATCTCAGAGAATGAGGAAGAGAGAATGCTGGAGAGACAGACTGAGAAAAGGGAGAGTTCTGGGACTATGAAAAGGGGCATATTGGAATACTGGAGCTGAGAGAATAGGAAATAGTGAGTAACAGAATAATACAAGATAATAGAGATTTCTCCATATGTAATTTCTTCATAGTGACATATTTTGCTATACTCAGATTTCTCATAATTCTAATCTTCATGTCATACTAATACCTGTGAGCTGATACAGGCAGCAAGCAGGCTATAAGACAATATTCTTTATGTCTCTGTTCACACATATACACATATTTTCTTTGCCTTTTGGCCACCTGTACACACAAAAATATGAAATGAAAATAAAGCCTTTCCAAATCTCTCTCCAAGGTGGAGAAATCTTTTTAAAAAATCTTATTTTCACTGATTTCATGTACATAGGGGAAAAAAAAAAGGTATGTTTTTAAAAATGCTGATTTCGCAGCATGAACTTGCCCATTCCTGTTGTGGTTTTGCATGTGTTCAGTCTCACAAATCACACCACCAACTGAGATTATTGATAAGACCCAGCTAAGCAGTAATCACACTATCCAGTGTCACTCAGATGAAAATGGGTTCCCTTTAGAGTCTGGCTCCCCTTAAGGTTTCTTCCTCATGTCTTCTCAGGGAGTTTTTCCTTGCCACTGTTGCATCTCGCTGGCTCATTAGGGACAAATTTAAATACAAATTTTATATCCAGATTTCTGTAAAGTTGCTTTGTGACAATGTGCGTTGTTAAAAGTGCAATACAAATAAAACTGAATTGAATTAATGTGGTAGTTTCACCACCTCGTCATTCCACGTGGATCCTTGTCTTGACAAAGATAAAACTGTTACCGAAGATGAATGAATGAATGAATGAACTTTCCGGATGCTGGTGTTTTTCCACATTTCCCTTTCTCTGCTTCTCAACACACAACTCTTAACATTATTCTTGACATGTGTTATGTAACCGTTTATGAAATACTATTTCCTCCTTTTTGGCTGTTCATGTGAGCATTTTCATTTGGATGAAAATATTTTCAAAAATTCTGTTAATGTATACTGAGAATTTTCTTAAGCCGAAGGGTGAAAACTACATTTTCAAAAATATCTGTATACGTGTGGGTGGGGCCTGCGAGTGTGAGGTCCTGAACAGACTGCTGAAAGGAGTGTGACAGCTACAGAGTGGAGGAGACAGGGCGAGAGATTGAGAAAGTGTGTGTCCTAGATAACGGCGGTTGAGACACTGGATAACTTTGGCTTCTGACTCAATGGACAGGAAGCAAACTTCACTGCCTGTGAGGTTTACCGAGGTTTAGGACAATTATGTGTGTTTGTATGTGTTGTGTGTAAATGTTCGTTCATGAAGTTCAGTTAGTAATTGTGACTCTAATGAATTTATTCGTACCTGGAAGCCAAGACCCTCTCAAAGGTAGGAATCAACAAATACCTACTGGACACCTACACAGAAAAAAATACAAAGCACATAAATGGACATATAGAGAGATTTGTCCACATTTATGCACTTCACTGCAATTTTCAATACCAAGAGAAAAAAAGGGAGAGAGAGAGAGAGAGAGAGAGAGAGAGAGAGAGAGAGAGAGAATCATTTTCCCAGTGATATTTCCTGGGAAAAAAAATAAATGTCAGTCGTCCAGTATTGAAGGCGGCGGATGGAATATAAATTTATCTAGAACATGTAATCATTGAGAAAAGCTTACAAGGAGCAGAGCTTTATAATAATAGCCATGTTCCAATATGTAGTTTTTCATATTAAACTGAAAGTTGTTCATATAGAGTGACACATACTGTATGGTGGTAATGTACATATTCAGTAGCAACATTATACCTACATTCAGTGGCCATTTTCTTCAGCTAAATCTACCTAAAAGGTGCACTATGTAGGAGTACAATTACAGACAAATGCACGATTTGTCAGCATCAATCATTGGAAAAAGAAGAGGACCACCAGCAATAGTGTAGATATGCCGCTGTGTCATGGACACCAGCGTCTCACACACACTACTATGCCAGTATTATATCACTGATGGCTGTGAATGGTCCATCATCCAAATATTTTAGTCTTTGGTGGTCCTTTTCCCAGTGATGGACAAGGTAAAGGGGCTGAAACAGACTGTCTATAGTTAGTAATTGTACATCTACAAAGTGTACTTAATAATCTGTACTTAATAGAGGGACTGTATTTGTGCAGCCATACAACAAATTAAACAGTATACTTTTACTGCCTCAAGGAATGAAAATTAATGTGGTATAATATAGTACCCTGACCAGGAAAAAGCATTTACTGAAAGTGAGTGAGAGTGGGTGGTGGTGCATAATTCTTTTAGTACATGCGTTAATAATAATAGCAACAAAGTGTGACTTTTATGACAATTACCTGATGTACTTTAATGAGGGGAATTTCTGGTATTTCAATTTAAAATGTGTTTTTCAGGGCTTTTTAAAATATAAAGCAAATAATGCTTTACATAAACAATTTTCTTTATGTCTTAGAACCACAATTTATTACTGATAAATGATTTACATTTTTTCATAAGCACATTCTGACACCCATCATTCCTCCAGCAAGAGGTACAGCATCTCCTTACCTTTCACATATCATACAAGCACACTCACACTCACACGCTCATGCCCACACACACACACACACACACACACACACACATTGAGAGGCGCATCCCACCAACACACTGCCTTCCATCACACTGACAATGCCTCAGCTGTGTTCAGAGAAAATAAGCAAGAGAAGTGAGGTAGGGAAGAAGGGAGGAGGACAGAGAAGACGAAGGGGGGCCCAGTAGTGGAGAAAGCAGAACTGACAGGCTGAAGAGGAGCTAGCAGGAAAACATCAGTGGAAAACCCATCACAATGCACGGCAATAGAGCAGCTCCCACGGTGCTCGGCAGGCCTCCTATCTCTGCGGCTGGAGGCAGGTAATAGGAAACTGTAATCATAAAGACGGGGAGAGTTGAGAGCCACGAGAGCTTCCCCCATTCACCCTCGCTGCAGTGCTCAAAAAACCCAAGTCAGACTGAAGAGAGATTTAAAATGAGAGAGAGTCTTCCACCTAAAAGCTGAGGCTCAGAAAATCTGGCTCGGATAAACAAGTGGAGAAGTGGAAAGTAGGAAAGAGTGAGTTTGAGAGAGATGCTGGAGTTGTCTTACGGCAACAGGAGCCAGAAAATAAATAAATAAATAAAGCAGATAATAAGAGCATTGTCATTATTGAGGCTAATTAATAGTTCTTGGAGGATTTCTGGGCTTTTAATATGTGTTTGTGGATGCAGCCCATCCATTTGCAATGCATTCTGGGGGCTACTCTGAATCGGAAAGCCCAAGAAAAGCAGTACCTCCTGGGCTGAGGCAGAGGATGAGATTTTAATGCTTAATTTCCACAAGCCCACTTGCATTTAAACAGATTTGGCAACCGAACTTCATATTTATTCATTGAAACATGGAGAACGCAGAGTAACAAGCTCCCCCCTGCATGAACCCTCTTTGCTTAAATCCATCAGAGCCTCTCAACAGTACAGCAGGTGTTTATGTATTTATGCTGTTTTTCTAACAAGCGAGGAAGAGGGGGGGAAAGAGAAAAAATAGCTTCTTGTTTGCAGGACTCGTCTTAATAGCTTCCGTCTGTTGCATAAGCTGGGCATGATGGAGAGCATGCTTTATAAAAACAGATTGGTAGACTGTTGACATCTCTGGGGTTCTGAAGCACAGAATAGTGGTTTAATCCTTGCTGGATGATATCAAACTCACCAATCTATCTCACAGTGCAAAGCACAAGGGACAAAAGTAGCTCTCAAGGATAAGATAGAAAGCGCAGACATTTCGC
This sequence comes from Pangasianodon hypophthalmus, assembly GCF_027358585.1. Classification (NCBI taxonomy): domain Eukaryota; kingdom Metazoa; phylum Chordata; class Actinopteri; order Siluriformes; family Pangasiidae; genus Pangasianodon; species Pangasianodon hypophthalmus. The sequence continues at coordinate 22,462,477 of NC_069720.1, forward strand.
TGATCGTATGATGGCATGTTGGAGATCTCATCACTCTCCCAGCAGAGAGCAGAGAAAGTTATCAGAACGTGTACTAAAATATTCAACAGGTTTGAGGAAAGTTGTAGACTAAGAACTATAAAAAATACAGTAACTTCTGCACTGTTTTAAAACATTTGGCCTGACAGTGGTTTGCTATATAATGATGGGAATGTTTAGTGTTAACCAGAAGTTTCGAGAACTGTAATGTTCCAAAAACATTCTGCTAAGCTAAAATAGTTAACAGAATCATTTGAAATTGTGGGTTATTTTTATCATTTAGCCCTTTTTACTAATGCTTTTTATGCAGGAATTCATCTGTAATGAACAGAGAAGTGGCTAAAGTGCCCCTGAAAAAAACTCTGTTTCAGAGCTTTTTGTACCTGTCCATTAGTGTTACGTACACGAATATGATAGAATATCTAGTTTTGGAGATATTCTCTTTTTAAATTTATAGTTCCTCACTTCCTGGAAAACAATTAGCATTGTTGTTCACTCAATCTATACGAGTATTGTGTTTGTCTGAGTAAATGCACCCTCGAACGTTTATGTCTTGCTCTACAGTAGCACCTTGTAAGCAGTAAACATGGATCTTCAGTGTGTTTTTGGCTGTGCGCTTTCACAGACAATTCTCCCTTTACTAGGCATCACCAAAAAAAAACGGTTGGAGTTTATTCATTTCAAAGTGGGTGGAAGCTAAAAGTCCAAAACATACAGCATCTCATCTTCTAGGATATCATCCGCATTAGTTAACAGGAGTGAGTGAAAGCAGTGGTGAGAAACCCTCCGCAGTTGAAAAATGGCTCTAATTAAAGTCATTTACATGAACATCAAATTCTGTTTAAGGTCTATATTCAGAATATTCTGAATATGATATTTATATGCATACAGGCATTGGAATATTCCTGTATACATGGTTGTTGTAAGTATGCCTGAGTTGCCATTCCTGAATTCCTACCTAGCCTACAGCTAAGCATCTGTTAGCACCCACAATTCCTTGCAGATTGAGTATGTGCATATATCTGCTTTGAGGGGATTTTCTGAATAAGGTGTTGACATGCATATTCCAGGGATGGGAATCACAATTTGAAAAATCCAAATACTGTCTTAATCTGAATAGGTCAAACAGATTATGCTGTTTATATGACTCAATACTAATTAGAGTATTGCCAAATTCCAATTAATATCAGAATATTGATGTGCATGTAAACATAGCCACTGTTCTCCCTAGCTAGCTAGTTTAATAAACCACAGTCAAATTTGTTTAGATTCAGCAAGGGTGTGGTGTTTCCCAAAGGCTATTGGCTGTTGTGTAAATCAGTCAAGTCTGACTTCCTGTTTCAAAACTAAATACATAAACATACAGAATCTAATCACAGCTTTCAAGCCATTCCATTTCCATTTCAATTGTGAATCAAAGGCACACTTGTCAGACTTGTGCAGGATGGTGGAGACATATACCAATTAAAATAGATAATGGGCTTTAAAATAAAACAGGTCAAGGCAAACAATCAAATCAAAGTGTCAGATAAAGATTTAAGTGAGACAACCAGGCAGATTTCAAAAAAACCAAAAGGCAAAATCCAAAGGGTGAAAACTGGAGGAATAAAAGAGCAAAAATCATTCAAAGGAGACTTTTACTAGCAAAAAGGGCTTCACTGTATAGACTAAAGTGCACAAAAAGGAATGATCAATAAACAAAGCAAACTCAGAGCTATTTAAGCTGAAGAGCTGATTAACAAATGTGGTGCAGGTGAGTGTGATTAGTAAGTTATTCAGCTTGAGCGGGCTGGCTGTGCAGGAATGATAATCAGCAAGGGATTCTGGGAGATTGAGTTCGTGGAAAATGTGACTGAAATCAGAGAAAACTGACATGATAATCAACTAGGACAGGACCTAGTCTAGTTTCTGGGAAATGAAGTGTGAAGAGAAGCTGAAACGCTACCAGGAAAGAAATTAAGGGTGGTGACTGGAATACATTTCATATGACACATCACGCCTTTTAAGGCAGGTTATTTACAACATTAGCACCGTAAAGACACAACAGGAGACAAACCTGAATTCAACAAAAAGGATGAATGGGAGAAATGTCCAGAAATTCTTCCGAATAATTTTCCAGTAGGGCATGCTGTCATGTATAAGGGAATCTCCAACAGCCCATGAGAGCATGGTGTATGCAGAGAGAAAACATACAAGGTGACATACAAACTCTAATGTCACATCTTGGGTAAAGAAATTGTGTTATACTATTGTGCAATGCACAACTACCCTAAAATGCACTTCAGGCCAATGTATAGAAGCTAAAACAAGTTTTAAAACTTTTTTGTTTTGTTTCGTTTTACAATTAGTTCAGTTTGTTGGCAACCAGCACATAAGCATTTTTCCGATAGGGTGATTCCATAATTAGGATGCCATTTGTATCCCACTGGTAATGTACGTATGCATAGGTAAAGTGTCCTTCACAACTACCTACTGAATGTTTAAGCTTAAAACAGAAAACTTATCTACAGCATTTTGCCTATTCCAGCTAAATTTAATCACTTTAGCTTGAAAAATACTTCAAAATCTTAGATTTTTGCATTAATGTGTAAATCCATCTAACATCTCATGCTTAAAACATTTTTATCCATGAGTCATCCATTATAGGTTGTGAATAATGTATATTTTAGTCTTGTCCTTCAACATTCACTCAACCCTGTTACCTGAACACATTCACCCCTACGAAATACTTGAAATATTCCATAAATTGCATTCTCAACATGAAGCTGCATCATATGAATTTCCTGAAGATGACAGGAAGAAGAAAAATAAGTTCTCACTCACTCTCAGTAACCGCTTTATCCACTATACTTACTGGCATGTTATTTTGCACAGAAACTCCACACCGATAGTAACAGAGCACAGAATCAAACCAGGAACCCTGGAGCTGTGAGGTTGCAACACTACATGCTGTGCCAAATGTAAGTTCTCTCATTCAATAATGCTGTGATACTGACTGTTTCACAAAGTACAACCTTGCTACCCAAATTATAGATTAAAAGTAAATCAATGATTTAAAAAAAATGAAAAATTCTAAGTAAATTATAAGAATGTCTTAATTCAACCATGTTTAAAGTTTTTTTTTTTTTTTTGGACACAACACAACACAATTGTCTAGAATGTTTTTGTACACTGTAGCATTACAATTTCCCTTCACTGGAACTAAGAGGCTGAAACCTGTTCCAGCATGACGATGCCCCTGTGCACAAAGCGAGCTCCATGAAGACATGGTGTGTGAAGGTTGGAGTGGAAGAACTCGAGTGTCCTGCACAGAGCCCTGACCTCAACCCCACTGAACACCTTTGGGATGAACTGGAACACCAACTGAACCCCAGACCTCCTCACCAACATCAGTGCCTGATCTCACTAATGCTCTTGTAGCTGAATGATCACAAATCCCCACAGCCACGCTCCAACATCTAGTGGAAAGCCTTCCCAGAAGAGTGGAGCTTATTATAACAGTAAAAGGGGACTACATCTGGACCAGGATGTTCAACAAGCACATCTGGGTGTGATGGTCAGGTGTCCACACACTTTTGGTCATATAGTGTAGTTACTTTAATAAACTGAATTTCTTGCAATGTTCTAACAGTGGTATCATCCTCACATTATATATTATAATCAGTGTTATGTTACATCAGTGCAATGTCCCTGTCACTTCATGTATACATCTGATTCCCTAAGAGCTTGATTATTGCTTAGTGTTACTAAATTCTTTTTTTTTTTTTTTTTTACATTGGTGTTTCCTCCCAGCATTAATCTTTCAATCAGAAACTATCTTATATAATTCAAGGGATTAAATCCCAACCGTCAAACAACTGTACTGTAATCACCACGTCCTATTTCTGACTTTCAGGAATAAAATCTCTCATTTTCTTCATCAGTATTAACAGCTTTGTGCACATGTCAAAACAGAAAAATACAAGAGGCTAACCTAATTAGGCATGAAACCTGCAAAATCTTTTCTCTCTCTCTCTCTCTCTCTCACACACACACACACACCTCCAGAACAAGACCACTTCTTACCATGAGTGTGTGGGTCCGTGCTTGGTTGGTGTGCATGAGAAACCTAAGTGCCGTTATATGTATTATGGTAATGAGGCTTTGCTTCTTTTTAATAAGCTTGAAAGTGGAGTGTTTCTACTGCTCTCCCTCATAAAGACAGACAGAATATTACCATCTCAGAGTGTTTGTGACACGGTCAGTGTTAGATGAAATAGCACACACAGTGCAATGCTTTAATTCGAAAAACTTACATTATCTATTGAGGTGTGAAAAGAAAGATGTAGAAAGAAGGGAGAGAAAGTAAGAGATAGACAGAGAGAGAGAGAGAGAGAGAGAGAGAGAGAGAGAAGAATTCTCAAAATGAATTACTCTTAAAAGGAGCTCCTATTACGTCTATAAAGCTTAATATGCTTATTTGTATCCCTGTTAAATAAAGGTAATTTGTATCTAATGCTGTAAGAATAACAGTAAACAGACATAATTCTGTCTTCTTAACTCAGATTCTGTCTTCTTAACTCAGATCTGATTAGCAAAACGCAAAAATTATCCAAAACCACATTTACAGAATCATCATACTATTGTATGATTGTATTTCACCACTGAAAGCATTGTATACTCCTGAGCAAAAAAAATATAAATGGGCCAAAATGGCAAATATTATGCTTTTAATGGTCTTAACAACAAATCGTTGGTCAGAAAATGAGCAAGAATTAAATAAATGCACTCATTTGCTTGTTTCCTTTTGCTGCAGTGAACTGTTTGAGGAAAAGCTAGAAACAGGGAAATTCACTTATTTAGTTTTCTTGTACACAAAGGTAAAATCATGATAATGATTAAAAAGCTTGATGTAAAATTCAAACTAACACATGTCTGAGTGTTCAGCAAGGGCAGTTCTAGGATTTAAACCTTAGGGGGTCTCAGCCTATGTATCATGTGTAAACAATGAGGAAATACTTTTGCAGCTGAAGGCAAAAAAGGTCACTGTCAAGTTTGTGTGTACACAATTGAGTGTGAAACATATCGCCTGTCTTGTCATTGTTAAATGTGCATTGTTTGGTATTGTAGTTTAAAAATATGAGAGGTTCGAAATGATTAATATCAACTAATTAATAATAACTGTTCCTCAATACAAAAACACCACAAGAGTAGGTTCTCTAAAACATTGCATTTCCGTATGCAATGATATGCATCCAAATTTGTTTATGGAAAATGTTTCACTGAGGTCAGTAAGCTGATAGTACTGATCAGACTACTTACAAGCTCCCTCTCAGAGTGTCTGCTTTTTTGTCCTGACTATTTCAAACAGGGTGCTTAGATGAGTTCCCCCTACACTGTATTTATCCATATTTCCATATATTATCCACATATATTTTTAAATTCCTGTCCTCATACAGTATGTGATGTCTGTCCTGCCCTCTCTCTGTCCTCATGAAATGCCACGATTTTTATCTACACCCACATACACCGATCAGCTATAACATTATGACCACCTGCCTAATATTGTGTTGGTCCCCCTTTTGCTGCCAAAACAGCCCTGACCCGTCGAGGCATGGACTCCACTAGATCCCTGAAGGTGTGCTGTGGTGTCTGGCACAAAGACGTTAACAGCAGATGCTTTAAGTCCTGTACGTTGCGAGGTGGGACCTCCATGGATCGGACTTGATGGCCAGCACATCCCACAGATGCTCAATCAGATTGAGATCTGGGGAATTTGGAGGTCAAGTCAACACCTTGAACTCTTTGTAATGTTCCTCAAACCATTCCTGAACAATTGTTACAGTGTGGTAGGACACATTATCCTGCTGAAAGAGAATACCGTTGCCATGAAGGGGTGTACCTGGTCTACAACAATGTTTAGGTAGGTGGTATGTGTGAAAATAGCATCCACATGAATGCCAGGACCCAAAGTTTCCTAGCAGAACATTGCCCAGAGCATCACACTGCCTCCGCCAGCTTGCCTTCTTCCCATTGTGCATCCTGGTGCCATCTCTTCCCCACATGATGTAAAAGAAAATATGATTTATCGGCCCAGGCTACCTTCTTCCATTGCTCTGTGGTCCAGTTCTGATGCTCACCTGTCCATTGTAGGCACTTTTGGCAGTGGACAGGGGTCAGCATGGGCACTCTGACCGATCTGTGGCTACACAGCCCCATACGCGGCAAGCTGCGATGCATTGTGTGTTCTGGCACCTTTCTATCATAGCCAGCTTTAACTTTTCAGCAATTTGTGCTAGAGTAGCTTTTCTGTGGTATCAGACCAGACGGACAAGCCTTCACTCCCCACGTGCATCAGTGAGCCTTGGGAGCCCATGACCCTGTCACCGGTTCTCCAGTTCTCCTTCCTTGGACCACTTTTGATAGGTACTAACCACTGCATACCGGGAACACCCCACAAGACCTGCCTAAAGTTTTAAAGATGCTCTGACCCAGTCGTCTAGCCATCATAATTTGGCCATTGCAAAGTCTCTCAGATCCTTACGCTTGCCCATTTTTCCTGTTTCCAACACATCAACTTCGAGAACCGACTAGTCACTTGCTGCCTAATATATCTCAACCCTTGACAGGTGCTATTATAACGAGATAATCAATCACTTCACCTGTCAGTGGTCATAATATTATGGCTGATCAGTGTATAGTTTAATTGCATCGTTGTATTATAATAATAATGGATTAAAATGTAGTAAAATTATTTTACTCTAGATAGATAAACATATAGAGTGATCACATCATTAATCCCAGAAGAAAAATTCACACATTAAGGCAGCAAGCAAAAAGCGGTGTGACCAAGCAAAAAAAATATTCAAGCAGTAATAAAAATAAACATATTATGCAATATAAAATGATGCAATAAATACAATAATATTAAAATCTAAAAACATTGAGTGAGCAACAGTTCTGTGGGTGGAAATGCCTTGTTGATAAGAGAAGTCAGAGGAAAATAGCCAGACTGGTTTGAGCTGCCAGGAAGGATATAGTAACTCAAAAAAGAAGCACTCTTTACAACAGTGGTGAGCAGAAAAGCATCTCAGAATGCACTAAACATTGATCCTTGAGGTGGACGGGCTACAACAGCAGAAGACCACATCAGGTTCCACTCCTGTCAGCCAAGAACAGGAAGCTAAGGCACATAATAATAATAATAATAATAATAATAATAATAATATAAATCGTATATAATACTATAATACTATATAGTATATGCACAGTACCCTATAATATATAATGTAATATATTGTAGAATATAATGTATAATAATATATAATATAATATATACTCTATAATACTATATAATCAATACCACTCTAATCAGTGTGGACCACATAGGTGTATTTGGATACTTATCAGACTACTATCGTGCTGTTGTTATGACTTCTTTTTCATTTTCTCACCTGGTCAAAACAACACATCTTTAGCTTGCTAGCTTTTTGATTAAGTAATGATAACCCTAGCGAAGTTGCATGGGTGATTTAACCTTGTGCAATGCCGTAGCATTAGAAAAGACCACAGCATCACCAGTCAACACTCATTATTGAACTTTAGAGAATAGCTCTCCAGATGTATGCTGGAAAGTTTACTTGCAAGTCATCCACATGTCTTCTGGATTGCTATGCGGCATCAAAATTTAACCAATTTAACCAGTCAAATCAGGAGCTGGAAGACATTTGATTCACCATAGCCACTTGCAGATAAAGGCTATAGAAACATCCACCAGGAGTGAGTAGAGAGAAATCACTTGGCAGCATGCAGCAAGCAGTCTCACAACGTGAGCAAAGAAAGCTTTGTGCTAGATGCCAAGCTATTGCAAAATAAAGGGATGGAGTCTTGGGACAGTTTGTTGATTGTTTGTAGCTGTATAATGCTTAGAAAATGAGATTAGAAAACTAAAGGAATTTAATGGAGATCCAGATAGACTGAATAAAGACTTAATCCCAGACTTATATCCTTCTCCCCCCAGTTGGGGTCTAGATTTGCCTATGTTATCCAGTCAGGAGTTTTTATGTGGTGTCAACAAATGCTGCATTCACAGCAACTGTGAATTTTTCAACACGGAACCTCCTAATTCGACTTACAATTATCTCATTTATACAACTGAGCAGTTGAGAGTTAAGGGCCTTGCTCAGGGGATTTGAACTCCCAACCCCCATCAGGAGGCCAACATCTTAACCACTGAGCTACCACTTCCCACTATACTATACATTATTATTATAATATATAAAATTCACACACATTAAAGCGTTCCCATGGACCCTCATCTGAAGTCTGAAATAAAATGAATACTCACTGAGGTGTTTGGTTAGAGCTTAATTTAGTTTTAAAGTAGATGTGATAATTCACTGTTAGTAGCACCGAAAATTACATCAAAATATTGATCAATTATATCATAAATTGATAAAAAATTCTTGCAGAAAGTGAACTAACGTTTCCATTATCAAAGTATTACCCAGTATTTAGCGATTTCAAATATAAACAGAAACTCAAAGGACTGCTTAAAAACCTTAAATCACACTGCTATTTCTTGTTCTTACTTTGAACTATGAGTGCCGTCACGTTGAAGTGACGTCACAGAATCGCAACTCGTTGAAGTAGGCGCTATCGGAAAACTCTGAATTTCCAAGTAGGAATTATGTGTTGGAGAGCCATTCAAATGGATCTTTCCTGCAGGGAAGCTGGAAATTTCCCAGTTCCCACTTGGTCATGAATACAACAAAAGTGAGCTCCATCATTGGTTGGGACTTCAGGAGCTGGACAGATGGACTTACATGTCTGATTAACCACCAACATAATTAATATGTGGGAGTGAAATCAGCCAGTAGGTCAATAAAATAGCTAGGCACTTTATTTTAATTGTAGGTCCATTAAACCAGAAATTAAATGTAGTAGAGTGCTGCAATGGCAGAAGTAGAACAGTGGTTTAGCTCATGAATTTTCTGTTGATGAACAAAAAAATGGAGAAAATTGAAATTGACCAATCAGCATTTTGTGTAACGTGGTGCCAGCGTTAAGCAGGTACCAAAAATTATACTACTAGAAGCTCTTGTACTGGAACAATGGCCAGATTTCTGGCGTCAAAAGTGAAAAGTATTTTGTGCAGTGGAAAATGGTACCAAAAGACAAGTAGGGAGTGTACTAAAATCTTAACATCTCAATCACTGTCTAAGTACCAAAATCCTCTTGATTTAATGACTACATGGATCTTCTGTCTTTCTCGCTCTCTATTTTTGCCGTCTCTCTGGTCCTTTTGTTCTTCGGAGCAGCTGGGTTTGAAGAGCTTCGCTGAGCGCATGTCTGGACTAGTGCTGGAGGAAGATACAGAGGGATTGTGTGTGTCGCCTCACCACAGATAAAAATAAGCCTTGAATTTGCAGGCTAAACATAACCACTCCAATGTTACCCACAAGAGGGGAAAAAAAGTGATTTTCTTTTTGGTTCGCTTTTCTTTTTCTTCATCTATAACCTCTTTCTAAAGACTCAAAAATACCAGATATGCTTGGCAAGATCATCAATCCTTTTCATTGTATTCTAGAGCAATAAGGTTCTCTTTTGTCTATATCGTGATTCATGTTACAGAATAAAACAGTGAAAAAACCATGTTTAGCTGCATATACAGTACATATGGCGGATTATTTTAAAAGCTGGCACACCATCACAGTGCTATTTAATATTTTAAGAGAAATAGATCAGTGTGCAAGAAATAACTTTAAAACTCTGCAGCCAGTTATTTTCAGTAAGCCTGATATATCAGGTATAAATTAGTAACAAACTAATATTCAGAGATTGCTGCATTTCACGTGATGTCAAAGCTGTCAAAGCTATTTCTCTGATACTTTACTTTTCCATTGCTCTATCAAACATCTTTACATTATGCACTTTATTTGACTCCATCCATTTTTCCAGACTAGGATGAGTGTGTCCCTGAATAAAAATGAGAACTGCATCTGTGGGTGCACTGACGCTCCTGCCATCTGTCCAAGGAATCAGATTTACACTCCAATATCTTCATAAGTCTTTCTTACACACACACTTACACACACTCACGGATCAGCACATGGACCAAGACGCGTCCAATGACACCTGAAGGTCCCAGCTTCAGCTCCAGGGCTCAGTGATCTGAGTGAGTGATGTGTGTTTTAAAAAGGCCTGCCAGTAATGGTGGAGTCGGTGAATGAGAGCGAGCGAGAGAGAGAGAGAGAGAGAGAGAGAGAGAGAGACAGAGACAGAGAACAAGGGAAGGAAGGAGAAAAGAGAATAAAAGAAGAAAGAGGAAACACCTTTATCAGAGAAAGAAAAGATACAGGATACTAGAGAATGAGAGGGGTGAAGGAAAGCGAATGAGAAAGAAGAGTGAAAATAGCCGCTGACTGAAGAGAGAAAGCGAATTTGGAGATGGGCATGGAGATATGAGCTTCTATCTATCAGCCGCTGAGAGAGCCACCGGGAATGAACTCAGAAGCCTGCTGAATTATATTAAATCTGTTGTCAGGTCTAAGCACTTGTCTATCTCAGCCTGGCATTGCAACCGATTACTTACAGACTCCTCAGACAGAAAACTAATGGCTTGCTAAGATAGAGACTGAGATTGGATGCAACCACTATAGAAGATTAGAAGGATAATTTTGATAGATATTTTGGGTGGAAAATTGGACGGATATTTTCGGTGGGATTTATGAAAATTACTTGCGGGCCATTATTGAGGCTGAAGCTCTGAAATTTTGTTTTCCTTTTGAAAAGGACTGATTAACATATACATAGTATATATACATATAGTATACATATAGTATATAGTATATATATATACTATGTGTGTGTGTGTGTGTGTGTGGACATTTGTCTACTGATTACCATTAATAATTGTATAATTGTGGTCTTTCATATTTTTGTAGGCATTATGAGAATTTGATCTTCTATTTCTGCTAAGAAATTGAGAAGAACAAATGTGACAAAGCTGATACCTAAATGAATCACACATGCAAATCCTAATTACATTCACTGAGATATTAAAGAGAAACCTTTAAGCAAAGAAATTTTACTTGAGTTACACTTGTTAGGAATTAATTTTATCTAACTTTCCAAATGAGACATAATATTTTTTGAACAGTTCAATTGGGGTTAAATTCCCACCTCTGCCCTCACCTCTGGAGCTTGCATGTGCTCCCTGTGCTTCGGGGGATTCCTCTGGGTAATCCAGTTTCCTCCCCCAGTCCAAAGACATGCATTGTAGGCTGACTGGCATCTCTAAATTGTCCATAGTCAGTGAATGTGTGCAAATGTGTGATTGTGCCCTGTGATGTGTCAGCATCCCATCCAGAGTTTCCCCTGCCTCGTGCCCCGAGTCCCTGGGATAGGGACTTTAGGCTCCCCATGACCCTGTGTAGGATAAGTGATACAGAAAATGGATGGATGGATGGATGGATGGATGTTTGGCCTAAGAAGTTGTCTGTGTAGTCTCTACTATTTTCTCATTAAGATTGATCAAACCTGACCACACATTTGGCAAAGGGCATTTTGTAATTTATTGAACTGAATTTCTTGAGGAAAACATGGAGGCAGAATTCAGAGTAATTTGTTTTGAAGCTGGTGGTGTCTCAATTGACTGGCTGTCCAAACTACCCTCTGCTCTCTAAATGATAAGGGATATAGTAGGGTTGGATGGAAGATGGAAAGAACTTGGTTCTGTCAGGAATAATAGTGCACTGGTTATATTTGTATAAATTCCTTTAGGCAATTTTGATAGAATGCAAAGAAGGCTGTGAAGGAGGAGAGCGGGGTAAGTTGTCATGTGGTTAAGTTGTCGCACTGCTCATACCTCCAACACGAGAGGCTGTTTTGTGTGACTTTGTGTTCTGAGGTCAATTTCCTGTGTACATGTAGTCCAAGATACTAAGCTGAGATGGATAACATTTTCCTTTTTAAAAATAACATTTTTCCTTTTATGATTTTTAACCTTCAAAAGTCATATAAATGACACTTTTATGTAATAAAGGTATGAATGGTATGGGAATGAAGTATAAAGCATACACTATATGGCCAAAAGTATGTGGACACTTTACCACATGTCGAGCGAGGAGGTCTGGGGTTTAGTCTGTGTTCCAGTTCATCCCAAAGGTGTTCAGTGGGGTTGAGGTCAGGGCTCTGTGCAGGACACTCGAGTTCTTCCACTCCAACCTTCACACACCATGTCTTCATGGAGCTCGCTTTGTTCACAGAGGCTTTGTCATGCTGGAACAGGTTTCAGCCTCTTAGTTCCAGTGAAGGGAAATTATAATGTTACAGCGTACAAAGACGTTCTATACAATTGTGTGTTTCCAGATTTGTGGCAACATTTTGGAGAAAAACTACATATGAGTATGATGGCCAGGGGTGTACATACTTTTTCCATACAGTGTATGTGTACTTATGTGTTTCTATTAACACACTAGGTTCACACTGTAGTGAATGAGGCATTATACAGGTATCCACACACACACACACACACACAAACACACACACACTGCCTATAATTCCCTACTAAAAAAAAGAATATTTTAGTATTCTTTCATCTGTTATGACATTTATCCCATTGTAATGCATCATTCCCAAGAAATATAAGAAACAGTCAAAAGTGTCTACGCCTACTAATAGAAAAAGAAAGTCATTGTTGAGGAAAGTGTGTGTGTGTGTGTGTGTGTTTCAAGGTTGCCGTCATCTGGGGGAAAGAGCAAGGACAGCAATCCCAGCAGAGTTGCATTACTAGATTAGATTACTGGCAGACGTTCTTAAATCATGTTATTTAGCTAAAATGAATGTAGTACATGAAAGCGATACAAGAGTTACTACTGACACTCTTCTCATGGCTGTGGGCAACACACAGACGTAGAGTTGAATTAAGTGTCCCCTGCACACCCCATCTTTATTTATTGGATTCTTTTTCCTTTCTGTTCCACAATTATATTTCACTAAATGTAGCAGAACTGTTTTTTTTTTTTTTTTTTGCATCACAGTCACTGACTTCTTTTTTCTTAAAGCTCAAGGTTAAAGTCACTGAAGGAATCTTGCAGTATTAGATGCCAAATAATAGATGTCCATGCCTTTCAATGTATTAAATAGCGCTGTGGCTAGAAGGGTCATGTTGATATTTAAAGCGGCCCTGAGAAATCACTGGAATAAAAGCAGTAACACAAATCAGTTACAGCTGATGGGACCAAAATACCGACTTTCTTCAACAATTTCTGGTTTAGAGTTTTTAAGGAATGGTTCATAAATTACATTTGCTAGAAATCCTTCATTGTCATAGTCTAAAGGTTTTGCAGCAAAATTTTGGATGATTTTATTTTGCCAAATAAAAAAAAGGATCACTTGTCTCTCAAGTATTCAACCGTGGTAGCTTAGCAGTGCTGGGATTTGAACACACACCCATCCAAACAGTAGCCCAAAGCCTTAACCACTAAGCCACTGCATCCCAAAGCAATGGCTTGGCTTTTACAACACTCTTGGCTCACACTCTCTAATCCCTTGCTGTAATATGTTTCAGTGCTAACTGGCATCAGACTTTGACTGTTGCTGTTGAAGAAAAGTTCAAATGTTGCTTGGTTAGAGACAGTATAGCTGTCAGTATAGAGTCTAAATACCTTGAGCTGAAGGTCTAAATACCTTGAGCTGAAGGTCTAAATACCTTGAGCTGAAGGTCTAAATACCTTAAGCTGAAAAAAAAATGTGCTTGAACTGGTGGTAATTTGTCAAAGTTACATTTTGGGGCTGATTTTACCGTGAACTAGGGCAGGCGTTAATCCTTGATTTGGTATGAAAAGAATGCAGGATAAGAAAACATGCCGAAAACTTTTTTTTTTTTTTTTTACATTTTAGATGCAGTAGTCTGCCTGGTTTTCTTTTCTTTTTTTGTCCCAGTCACCAACCAGCAAGCTGCTCCAGGGCATGCAACCATTCTGAATGCTTTTTCTACGGACAATCCACCTCCAACCTGAGTGCCGGCGCGAGTGGGACTCAAGATCGATGAACACTTGGTAGCAGCGCCATCTGGCCCCGGTTTGTTTTCTTAGCAAATGAAGCTAATTAGCAGATATTCCGAGGTATTCTGGGTGGGCTGTGTTTCCAGTACCAGTGAAGCATGGATGAGAAACTAGCACTCCAATATTAGATGTGTCACCTTCGTCACCTGTTCTACCACCCACTCTATTACCTAGAGCTTTGCGGTTAGAAGGAGCCACAGAAAATTGGTCATCATGCTAGTCTGGAGGAATTTTCCTACCTACAATTAAGGCTGTGTTAATATTACAGCTGCAAATAACCTTTCTAATGATGGCTTGTGCTGCGAGATTGTTTTGTTTGCTTATTTTATCATTAGTCCAGTGTCCTGAAAATTGTTGCTGTTCTTGATATAAGGGCATTGGGGTCATTTCAGGCCAGAGGTCTGCTGACCATAATGACAGACATGGGTCTCTTATAAGCTGCAAAGGAAGAAATATCACATGTGAGTAAAATATGAGACTCGAGTAATAACGCATGTATGCGAGTATACTACAGTTGGTCTTTGCATATCAAATTCATCATCAACTCAGTTTCTGCTTTTGCGTGCGCTCGATATCCTTTTAAGCAAACTGCTACATTAAGTTGAAATGGATGTGAGACTAAAAGCTGTGAGGGGTATACAGTATGTGCTGCGAGAGTACGTGAAAAGTTGACAGAGTGACAGAAAGCCAGATGGATCGGCAGCCATGTGTATTTAAACATACTAATTGTTAGCGGCAGGGCCATACTTCTCCTTTAAACGCAATCAGGCAGGCTACCGCGGTGGCCAGCATTCTGTGGCTGCTGTTTTCATCTCAAATTGATTGTTTGCGCATAAGCAACTTTCACAGACCAGCCGGCAGAGAGGCTAAGAAAGACGAGTGCGTGTTTTCAACGCCGCTGAAGCAATCAGGCCAATAAGAGAGACAGCTGTCCATATGTTCCACTAAAGATCCATTAAGCTTTCAGTAGCAAGAGAGAGAGAGAGAGAGAGAGAGAGAGAGAGACAGACAGACAGATTGTGTAAGAGAGAGGGATTTCTGCTTGATATAACTATAATGTAATGTCAGCCTTTATCCTCCTTCACTGATATATAAATCCCTAAGAATCCAAAAATAATGACTTTACCAGAACTTATTTAAAGAGCACTATTTTTAATGATATTCATTAACTTATTTAGTGTTAGTCTTAACCAGGAGTTAAATTGAACAAAGTGTAACAATACTGCAATCAGCCCCATACTAGTATTGTGACAGTTCCAAATACTGTCATGACACACAATTAATTAATGCTGTTATTACGACTGTGCCAAAACCGAATGAACCAATCTCTACCTGCCGTGGCAATTTGCTTCAAATCATCAGATATTTATCACATCCTTTTAGGTCTCACCTGGAGATATGAACCTGCTGGCTGTGAATGCACATTTCGTATTTTCATATTGATAATCGTATCGTATTGTATCTGCTGCTTTCCTAGTATCTATGTTTTGACAGCATACCTTAAATACTACATTACTATAAAAAGTACTCTCATTAATTGATCATTAATTGAGTGAGGGTTGGAGTGTTTTTTTTTTTTTCTTCCTCACCTCACTTTAGTTAGTTGGCCTTCCCGCCTTCTTCTTGACGCACCTTCGTTCTTGATTTAGACGCATTTCCATCTAATCAATAAGGTTGTTGGCTGAAACAAACACAAAGGGTACGGCCATCACTATTAGTTCTATTATATTTGGAGTTTTATATTTAAATCATTTGGGAAAAACAAAAAAAAATAGGATAAAAGGACAGAAACAATGGTGTGGCTTTCAAATCAACACATTGTAATTGACCTACACTGCATGGTTCTAATAAAACAAGACCTCTTTATGCATTCCTCTCTCTCTCTCTCTCTCTTTCTCCCTGTCTCTTTCTCTCTTTCTTTTTTTCCTCTCTCTCATTAAACTTGAAAGCACGGCAAAACAAATCCATCCAATTCACAGCAGTCCTCACTGCTTGAAAGCACACACACTAATGCTGATCAAGCTAATATGATTGTCTCCATGCATCATACATGTCAGACTTTGACAGCTATGTTAATATAATATGTGTATTTGTGTTGTTTTGTCACCTTTGCAAAAATCACCGCACATTTGGTTGCAAAATGGAAACTCATTGTATTACTCACTGTAACATCAATGTTTTCACTCAAATGGGGAACTTAGGGAATTCTAAAAATGACATTTCCATTTGCCATTTGGCGTAGTGGCACTGACATTTCATTCACATCGAGATCTGGATGCTTTATGATTAGGTTTAATCCAATGAAAATGCAAAATCTAAACTCGAATGTATTTCCTGAGCTTTGTGTATGGCATGCTTTGTGTGATAGTGCACGGTCATTGTGAATGGTGTCAAAATTTACTTTATGTTCATTTTGCACTCTGGAGCATTTTTAATTTCATTATCAAAGACAACCGAGTGCTATAAAGCTGGCAAGTAAAAAATCCAGAAAAACAGAATTCTTATGTAAAAAGCAGCATCTCCTCCATTTACCTAGCTGATTGCGTTTTAGTTTTCACAGTCGTCCACCTGTCACTAGGGCGGGGGTCATGGCACACTAAGTCGAAAGGCTTTCTTCAAAAAAAATATGGCGATCGACCCAAAAGTTGTTACAGCAATTTGTGCGATTGGCTTGAAATGCATTTTCCAAGAGAATCGGAGCAGGAGTAGCTGTGTAAGGAAAATCAAGGAAGCGCTGTTTGCCAGCTTTATAGAATAGATAATGAAATTGCAAAGGCTGCTGAGTGTAAGTGCATCTAAACTAAATGACTTTCCAATCATCATTTTGAAACCATTATCACATAGAACACACACACTCACACACCTTTTCTAGTTCTAATTTTCATTTGAATAAAGGTAATCATTATCTCCACGTGAATTAAATGTTAACACTAGCAAGCAAATGTCAAATCCAAATGTCATTATTGAATTTGAATTTTTCATTCTGAGATAAATTACATACGAGTTTGGGAAATTTCAATACATTGCCATTTTACATACAGTATTACACTTCCATTTGAATTTTGCCTCTGATACAGGTCCATATGCTGAGCACCTCTCCGGAGGATGATTGTAAACAATTTATGTTTGAGTAGACTCTCCTCTCTCTATATTTATGCATGAGATGCTCAGAAATCTCATCGTTGCCAGGTTCCTATCATTGACACTTATTCAATCCTGTTGTTGTCCATTACACTATCATCTTCTGAGATCAGAGAAGACTATACTGAGGACTCATCTCATCTTGAATTTCTCTAGGCACAGTTAAAGTCCTAAGAACTACAAAATATCAGAATGCATTGTTTACAACCCCTTTTTCTGTGCACCAAATGACATTTTAAAAGTTCAGCTTGGCTTCAACCTTTCTCCAATGCAGTGTTTTCAACCCTTCAAAGGAATTATCGAGCTTCAAAATCTAAAGCCACTCATGTTTACTGGGCTCTTATATAGCTCTAAAACTACTTGGAAGCAAGCTTGACTGAGTATTGTGCTTCGATTGTTATGTTTCTAATTATAAATAATTAAAAGGCTATCTTCTACCAGGAGCATGCTACCCTAGGCCAATGTCTGCGCAGTGTCTTAGGCATATATAAGAAATCTGTAACTCAAAGATGCGTTTTAGTGTTTCTAAATAAATTTCATTTACAGTTCTCTTAGCTACGGAGTTTATAAGGAAATCTTGTAAACCAGGTATTTTGGAGGACCTACTGGTGTTGTTCTGCACGCCTTTTTGTTATCTTTCTTAATACCTGATTGGTATTAAGAAATAGACTGATTGGTCAGAAGGTGTTGATTATTTTTTCTGTAGTTAATCCGGTTGCAATGCGAATCACAGGTTTATATTAATGTGCTTGTTCTAATACATGATCATTTCTATATAACCAGAGGTGGAACAAAGTACACTGACTTGAGTAAAAGTACTGCTACTGTTGTAATAATTTACTTGTGTAAATGTAAAAGATGTTATCAAGAAAATTACTCAAGTAAGAGTAAATATGTGTTTAATGTTTTATGGTGAAATACTACTTAAGTAAGTACTTCGTCTACAATTGACACATCTAATCCGAAAATGCTCTATATCTCGGACAAATGCATTTTTGAACAATTGTGTTAACTAACCAAGTGAGCTATGTTGAAGTGAATGAACCACCAAGTGATGAATTAATTTTCAACAAAATCAAGAAAGGTAAGGTTAGCTGGCTAGTTACATAGCTACGTACATCATCCTGAGTGGTACCTATAGGCTTTATCATCACTTGGATATATGTTTTAAATTAAACAGAGCTTCCATACTGTAAAATATCAAAAGATTGAACTAGCAGGTCTAGGTCACTGAACTAGCTAATGACTTACCTGTACATGTTTCCACAGGTTTTGGCTCATATATTTTGCTAATCATTATAACGCTGTTTCCTTCGAAACCCTTTAAAACTGCTTGATAAATTGGGTCAGGGATGCTCCTCTGTCTCCACTGTCTCAGACTTTGCTGCGGCTGATTAAGCATTTAGCACCTAAAGCAGGAAACTCCTTTATTTTGATTTGGTCTTGCAATTGAATTATTTAAAATGTGCTCATACTGTCTATAAAGCCCTAGGTCTTCCAGAGTTAAATGCATTATTTTTTTTATTATTATTATTCTGTAATGGTGATCAAAAATAAATGTAGCAAAACTTAATATCATATTTAAAAAAAATTAAGTAAAAGTACTATTATTTAATTACATTCAAAAGAATATCTCTAAAGTATACTATGTACTCAAGTACTAGAACATGTGCTTTCCAAGCCTGAAGGTAACAGCTTACACAAGGACTTGTATGGCAGACATTGAAAAATGTGTGTAATTGCTGATAGGGTGACATTTTCTGTATCAGTCTCAGCTCTTTGTAACAGAGGTAAAGCTGTACCTTTAAGTTTTCTGACACATGAAAGTCTTTAGGAAGGACAGCTTTGCAGTTTCTTTGTAAAATGACAAGCTGGGATTTTTGTTGTCTTATTAACTTCAAGAGAGAGAGCTGGTGAGAGAATGACTCTTTATACAGTGCATAACGGGCGGCGCGCCATGAAATTCATTCTTTTAAAAAATCGAAAGAACATCCCAAACCACAAGGGAGCTATCGACCGAAAATCAGCAACCAGGTAAGAAGGGTATTAGTCAGAGGAGCAACCAAGAGGCTACGGGTAAGACTGAAGGACTGAAGAAGCTAAAAAGAGATCCACAGCTCACTAGGAAAGAATGGCAGGAAGAAAGCCATGGTTGAAAAAAATCCAGATGAGAACATGTGTTGGAAACTAAGCAAATGTGTGTGTGTGTGTGTGACCATGGCACAAAGCAATACTTTTGGAGACCCGATATTCCTGAGAACATCATTCCCATAGTGAAGCATGGTGGTGTTAGCATCATGTTGTGGGGATGCTGCCCCTGAAATTGGCTTCATCTTCATCTTCGTCTTACAAGCTTTCATATTTTAATTCAAAAGTTATTTTCCTGAAATGTACATTTGCCTTGTCTGCTGATGATGCCGATAACTCTACTGTAGGAAGTAGGAAGTGGAATTTTATGTGGCAGACACAGACGAGCGGAGTGATACACACAGTAAAATGTTCCAGTGTGGTTATACTAAATATAAGCACTCTTAGAATTTTTACCAATCAAATTAGTGGACTAACTCTTGTATAAAGAACTACTAATATGTTATTGTTTCTATAGTACATTAAAATAAAGCTTGCAGCCAGAACTTTTGTCAGAGCTGCTTTTATAGATACACCTTCTGGGTCAGTCTGAATCGAGACTTCAACAGCACTGTGGTTTAACGTAGAATAAAAGTCAAGTGCAAAAGTAAAAGTCTGTCTTGTGTTTCTTGAGTGTTGATCAATCTTAGGGTTTCAGGTAATGAATTTCAGAGCCTGGGGCCAAAAAAGTTAAACCCAACTGCAAAGATAAAGGAAATCATTTTTATTTGATTTTGTGTTTGTGCCTTTTAACATTACAAATCTGTAAGGTTTGTGGAAGAGGTTTATGGCAGATGAAAACAATACAGTGCTCAAGGTGATGGCATGGATTTTTGCACTTGGAGAATCAAAGAATGATGACTTAGTGTTTTGCATTTTAGTTTTGGCACCATGCAACCGTGATGTTCATGTAACAGAAAATACTCCTCTCTCCCTCTCTCTCTCTCTCTCTCACACACACACACACACACACTCAAACCCATTAATTTCCATTAGCTTCCTTCGGGCTGAAGTGAGCATCGCTGTTTCTCTTTGTTGGCTTTGTTTGCTTTGCCAAGTCACTCTTGCACACTAAGCTTATTTATTGTAGACACAGCATGTAAAGCTAGGGGCAGCGTGTGGGATTAGCTCTGTCTGGCCCATTGATGTGACACTGTGACTAACAACAAACCGCTCACACACACTCCCATTTAGTCCTCATAGGTGTGTCGTGGCATCATCACTGACTCTGCATCTGTTAACTGGTTCTCCACACACACACACACACACACACACACACACACACACACACACACACACACATTCGTACACATGCATGCACACAAACATAAACAAACAGTACTCAAGCGTCTCAAAACATGCTGGCTGAAAGTGTTCAATTGTTTCTGTTGTCAACTTTGTGGTCATCTAACTGCTTTTTCCAACACAATGATGCAAATCTATTCATGCGTCTTTGTGTGATGTATTTCCCAAACACTGAGAAATCTTTTCTTAAACTAGATTTTCCAGATATGCAAAGGTCTACTGCGATGATAAGATTCAAATATAGTGTATTGTTCTTGGCAAACTTGATGCTCTTTGGCTCACTTTCGACCTTGGAAGATGACCTTTGGCTGTTTTTATTATAATCACCCTGAAGGGCAAGTTAATGTAAAAAAAAAAAGGGGGGGGAAAGAGGGGGATTATCAAGCAAAAAATAAAAAAATTAATAAATAAATAAATAAATCAGCTGCTTACCACATGTTAATGTTAAATTCCAGACTGAGTCCATTATAAATGCCCGCCATGTTCTTTGTGTTTGGTCGATTTCCATAATGCTTTGCAAGCAAGTTTTAGCATTTAATTTTTCTCAGAAAGAGGGTGCTCTGTTCTTTAAATTAACTGTTTGCTCCTCTTTTTAAAGTTTGTTTTCATTTTAAAATTGCTATTAAAAGTTGATGCAATTTAGTGATCTTTTTCTCTTTAAAACAGCCTGTTGCTTATTCATTTAATGGATTATTTTTAAGTGGCTTTTCTTTCTTTTTTTTTAAGTTTACTGGTTTAATTTAAAGTTTTTTGTTTTTTTTTTAAATAGCTGCTTTTATTATTATGTCACTTTTCTTTCTTGTAAGTTGACTCCTTTTATTTAAAGTTGGTCTTTTTATTTTAATTTATTTTAATAATATTTTAATATTGTAAATACTTTCTATTTTTTTCTATTTTTTATTTTATATATATAAACAAATACATGCAACTTCAGAATAAGTAGATTTCTAAATAGCATGTGTATGTATGAGATTTTAGGTTAGGGTAATGGCTAGGTAACCCTAAAATCCCCCCAAAAAATGTAAAATACTTGGTCTGTGTGATTATTGGTAAAATGCCCAGTGAAAGAAAGAAAGAAATAGGTACTTGCACACATACATACACACAGTATGTACATGCAGAATATTACCACTTGAATGCTGTGCAGTTTCACTTCCAGACATAGCTGTTTAATACCTAATCAACAAGGCTGGAAATGCCAAGTATTTTGAATTAGCTCTCATACTCCAAGACCATGTCTAGAGTGATCTAATGTTTCTGTTTGCCAGGAGGAAAAAAAAAAAATAAAACCCCTGAACTTCACAAAAGTGCTTCTATTTCCCAGTCCCATGGCTAACAGCCCAAGGAGCCACGTTTCACTCTAACTGACTACACAATCTCAGTTGAGTTTAATTACATGTGGCAATGCAGCAACGGCAGCAGCTGCCTCTTCACTGTTCCTTAAGGGGCCGTCTGTAGGGGTTAATGAATAGGGGTTAATGCAGAGTGTGCGAGCCGTTATAATCCCTTGGGTCCCTGAGTGCGCGTACACACACACACACACACACACACACACACATACACACTATCGCCTCCCCTATTTCCCCAGCTCCCTACCCCCTTTCCAAACAACACACACACACCACACACACACACCACTCTTTTCAAAGGTATTCTCTAACCTCTTTATGCGTGAAGGTCTCTACAGGATTTTTTGCCTCATGCTTATAGATGGCCAACAACAGGACATACGTTAGACAGACCTCCCCTTTCCACTTATTGCTAAGATTTGCAAATGACCTTTGTCGTCATCAAGCTGTTATTGGTCTTTCATCACGCTGTTGGCCTGGAACAGCACTCCAAAGGAAGGAAGAGGATTTTTAAACGTAAGCAGCCAGTAGATTTTAAAGGATGCTAAGCCATGCCACCATTGGATGACCAATTTCCCATGTGTGTGTCATTATATTCCTTTGTGTGTCCCTGAGCTGCACGCTTCTAAACGAAAAACGTGCATATTCATAACTGTGTATTCTTTCTGAAGTTTGTTTTTCAGGATGATTATTGCATATTTGCCCAATTTCAATCTGTTTTCTCTGAATTTGTTTTCAATATTTCAAGCATTTTATATTTTTAAAGTGTGAGGCATTGCAGTGGTAAAAACGCAGAATTCTTCTTCCCACTAAATCTAATATTTGACTTGAAAATGTCACGCCGGCTTTCATTAGCGACTCGGAGAGGCGACTTGTATTTTTGTGCTATTTATTTCAGGCCCAGTCTGCACTTTACTCGTACCGATACGGCTGATCAATCACACCTACGCCTTCCACCTGGAGTTAATTTAACAAGATAGAGTACTTCAGCAGTCTAATAACTGGAGAAGTAAAGACGACTGAAAAAAAAAAAATCATGAAATACATCAAAACTCTCACTCTCCGATAAAGAGAGAGAGGGATGCAGCACAGGCTTTTTTTTTTCTTTAGTTAGAGGAAACTTGTCTTGTCACATTTTGGTCTAATTAATGGATAGATTTAAATTTAGCACCATAAAGCAAGGATTAACTACTTAATAGTAAACATATACTGTACATATACTGTAGCTCATTTATATATATATATATATATATATATATATATATATATATATAGTGTATCTTATGGTTGAATTTAATTCAGAATTAGGATTAAATAATAAAAATATAAACACTGCAGCAGGTAACAGCACAGAAGAATGTGTTTGCATACCTTCCTTTCTTTCTATTTTCGCTCCTTTTTTTTTTTATTTGAAATATGACATCTGCCAGTAAACCAGTCACTCAGTATTAAATGTCATGAGTGTCAAAGCAGGTGTCAAACATTCAAAAAATGCCACTTTCACAGAGATGGCTGTTATGGTTCAGACGTGAGGGCTGTGATTGGTCAGCAGGAGAACAACTTGCTACATTTGAATGTTTGAATCAACCAGCTGGCAGATGCTGAGGTGGAAATGTAAACCCCCACTTCCACTACTCCACCCTTCTTAAAATACACACACACACACACACACACACACACATACATCATTCCTCCCCCTTTCCTCAACGGTGACTCAACGGTATGGTGAGGGCCCAAGTGCTGAAGGCTGAAAGGACAGAAAGGAAGTTATCTGTTCATGCACATTGTGTGTGAGAATAATAGTGGACACGTGCAGCCTATTGGAAGGGTGAAAGCAAGACATACGGTTGCACCCACCCACCCCTCACCACCTCCCCTCACTTCTCGAGGGCCCCTTCATCCCACCCACCATTTTAGCACCATGGACTGAGCCATGCTGAATCACAGGCTTCCTTTTTCTTCCTGTTGTGTCTTTCCCTTTACGTCCTTTTTGTGTGATGAGGACATGGGAGGAAAAAGTACAGAGAAATTGTACTTTAGTGAAAGGAGAATTGTACTTGTACTCATGCAATTGTTTTTAACTGACAAAATCAAGTAAGGTCATGTCTTCACGTGAGAAGTAACTTTTATGACTTATCTTAATCTGTTTTAAGCAATTAGGCTGTTTTGCCTGGAAAAAAAAAACATCATGACCATATATTCATGACCATAGATGTGACACTGAAAAAAAAAAAGAGAGAGAGAGAGAAGAAAAGCTCTTCTGTCACATTTGTCCATCAGATGCTTGCATAAAATTGAATGTTTTATCCCCACCTTGTTTAAGCAATTATACTTATACTACAAAGTATAATAATAATAATAATAATAATAATAATAATAATAAAGAGTAAGGATAGTACCAGAATTAAAGTGATGTAGTGAGTTTTTAAAGTAATGTTCATCATTATTCTAAAATCGTATGCATATTCATGTTCACGTCTGTTTTTAACAATTTAAATGATCAAGAAATACTGTAAAATTGCAGGTCATGAATTTCAAATTATTAATAATTATTGATATTTGTCATTAATTTAATAGATAGTTGTTAACTGAATGATTTGCGTTGTCATTTTACTATTACAAAAATAATACAGTTCTTTGAAAAGCTGTGTCTGTGTGTGAAAAACATCCCATTTTAAATGTTCTTCCTTGTGAACCTTCGCTTCAGAGCTACAGGTTTCCTGCTTCGATCCTGAGCTCAGGTTACTGTTTGTATGGAGTCTTTTGTTTATGTTCTCTCTGTGTCCATGTGGGTGTTCTCTGGGTTCTCCGGTTTCCTCCCATCTCCCAAAAACATGCCAATAGGTAGAATGGCTAAGATCATTTGCCCCTGGGTGTGAACGAGTGTATGAATGTGTGTGTGTGTGTGTGTGTGTGTGTATACATGGTGCCCTGTGAAGGACTGGGATCCCATCCAGCATGTATTCCCTCCTACCTCACGCCCACTGTTCCCAGGATTGGCCCTGACTAGGATAAAGCGGTTACTGAAAGTGAGAGAGTCTGCAAAATAAAGAATAATATGGGTTTTTTTTAGATAAATAAAGATCAGAATTTCTTGTTTCTGGTGTCTCCTTCTGGCTGATTTGAGCGGGACTATATTTGGTAGCAGTGACATCAGTTCCACCAAAGTACAAAAAAGAATTAGCCATCTGTTTACTCCTCTTTATCCCAATCACAGAAAAAAACTGCAGCTAAACTAGTTTTGCAGTTTTGCATACACTACTTTATTGTAGTAGTCTACAATATACATGTTAATGGTGAGTTGGTCCATTTCACTTTGTTTTATAGCCAGAAGGAATGACAGGAAGCAGAGTGGCTGCACTATGATTGAGATGATAATAATCTTTGCCTAACACAGTAAAAAGGGAGCCAAACTGTATTTTTTTATCAAATTATCACTTTTTTTTTTTTTTTTTTACAATTCTCATTACTTACAAGTGTGCACATTGAAAAGTCGGAAGGTCATGAGTTCAAATCCCAGCACCGCCCAGCTGCCACTGCTGGGCCCTTGAGCAAGGCCCTTAACCCTCGACTGCTCAGTTGTATAAATGAGATAAATGTAAGTCGCTCGGATAGGGGTGTCTGCCAAATGCCATAATGTAAATGTAAATGTAAACGTAAAAGCCAAGATTACTGTCTCTGACAGTGCTTTCCATGTTCTTGCTATGCTTCACCACTAAAACTCATGAGCCGTAATGGTTAATAATGTGTTCACCACCACGTGATAGCAGACAGTTAAATGAGCGTACAGTAAAGCTAATTTTAACAACATTATTAAATGAGACACGCTGCTTCTGCAGATTGCAGTGCCATCCTGTGTTGATTAGTGTAGCTTTTTCAACTAGCTAAAGGGGGTTAGGGGAGTTGCACTGGAGTGCACACAACAGCAATCGAACCTGATTTTGCTTTTCTAGAGCACCATGAAACTAGAAATACTGTATCTACACCCATGATTCATTTAAAACACTGTGGAAGCTCCACTCTGTCATTCATGCACACTTTTGTAAAACTAGCACTTCACGAGTTGTTTGTGTTGCCAGGGAGACAGCACTGTCAATCAGTATGTGATCTGACACGTCAACACAATTCTGATCAGACAGAAAACATTACTTTTAATTAGCTTTTAGCTTTTAATTATAAGCAAACTGTAAGTAAACACCCGGGGCGTGACTCTCTCTTTCAGACAAAACAATACACATCTTGATTTGTAGTATACAATACAGGTATGATAAAAAAAAAAAAAACGAAAGAAAATGATACAGTAATGATCCAATATGATTCTAAGCTGAGTTAAATTTTTGTTCTACAGGGCGTTGATTTTTGACAGCAGAATTGTTTTTATCCGTTTGCTATTCAAACCAGATCTAGACTTCAAATCAATACATGTAACCCCTTCAGACTAGTACCTGGTAGAAGCACCTTTTGCTGCAGTAAAAGCTTTAAGTCCATTGGGGTAAGTTCCTATCAGCTCTGCACACTGTTTAGGAGAGATTTTCATCCATTCTTCCTGGCAGATTTGCTCCAGGTTCTTCAAGTTGTTGCAATTTTCAAACAGTGCTACAGATTCTCAGTGGGATTCAGACTTTCATTTATACATACACACACATATATATATATATATATATATATATATATATATATACACACAGTATATATGTGTGTGTGTGTGTGTGTATTATAGTTGTCTCCACTCTCAGCCACTGTACTCTGTAACTCCTTCAGAGTGCCTGTTGGCCTCACAGTGGTTTCTTTCAGCAGTCTCTGGCTTGTTTTTGCACTAGATTTTGAGAGAAGGCCTTGCTTAAATAGTGCTTGGGTGGTGTGATGCAGCTTCCACTTCCTCACTATTGGTCCAGCAGTGCTTATTGGAATGTGCAACCTCTTAAATATAAGTTTATACCGTATTTATTTAAGTTATGAAATTCTACTCTAAAAATTCAACACTTTTACTTCCTTAGAACGCTCTTTAGTCTTCATTTTCACTCCTTTCCTTCAAACTGACAGTCTCTTCAATGACAGTTCAACTGAGGTGGTTTATGTTCAGAAAATGGGACTGGAAGTGGGTCTATTTGAGTATTTTACAGGTGAAGACCAATTTTTAGTCAATCGTGTCATCGTTAAATCAATAGCTTTCATCTGGAGCTTCCGGACCCTGGGAGGCTGAATACTAACGCAAGCAGCATTTTTTTTTGTTTGTTTTTGATTTTCTTTGAAATACTTGCTGAACGATAATTCATTTTGACCTGTTCACTGTAAGAGAATATGAATTTGCAATAAAAAATACTTTCAGGAAGAATATGTGTACTTATCATTTGTTTTTCAGACAAATCTGATAAATTCCAGGGTTGAATACTTTTGCAAGCCACTGTACATTCGTCCCTTTAGTAATTATAGCTTGGTGCAGTTCATGAATTATTCCTAGTAGTTAAGATGAAAAACTGAATAATAAGTTAAAAGGGTTAAATTGGAAAAGCACAACATTCAGTCTGGCTTGTATTTGATAAATAGTATTAATGGCTTTGCTGCAAGCAACACATCTCGCATCTGTCAAGAGTTGAATGCAAACATTTGCATTGCCTATGATTTTTGAAGGAAAAAGAGAAAATATATCTTCTTTTTGAAGAATCAAAAACAAAAAAATCAATGTATCATGCAATAAGACAACAATCCAGGACATAGGGTAAACCTGACATAAAAATAGTTTGTAAAGAACCAAAGTAAGAAGTATTTTTTTTCCCTATGGCCTTCTCCATCTTCTGATTTGAAGAAGACATCTGGAAGAGTTTTAACAGATATATCAAGAACAATCAGCAAATATTGGCCAAGCAATCTGACAGTGTTAGAACAGAGATGTCAGGAAGAAAAAGAAATGAATATTACAACTGAGAGGATGCAAACGCTGCTCGATGTCATGAAGTGCAGGCAGGAGAACGCAGGTGCGGGTTTAGGTTTTATTAAAAGTAACTGACGCAGACAAACCCGAAGAAGCAGGCAGTAATCGTCAAATATAAACAGGCAGAAGGTCAGGCGATCAGCAATCCAGGCAAACAAAAAGTGAGACTTCACAGTGAATTATCTAAACACACTAAGGTGAAAGCCAGTAGACACAGGCATTTTCTTTTTTTTTTTCTTTTTTCTTTTCCTTCTTAAGGGTATGAACACTTGTATCGGTATATTTTCTACTTTCAAGCTAACTTCTTTTTTAAGATGTTAAATTCTTCTTACTTCTAACTGTACATTCACTTTGGTCTGATCTAACAGGCATTCGCTTTGGTCTGATTTTCTGTTATATGGGATGAAAATTTCATTTCACAGCAATACGTGGTCACTGATAGATGAATGAATGAAGTTTACTTACGCTAATTTGCATATACATACATACATACATACATACATACATACATTGTGGGTTTGGGCTCAGGCAAAGCAGCAATATGTGTGTCTGTGTGTGCGTGTGTGTTGTGTAATGTGTGTTGTTAGAGAGTGCAAGTCTTTGTTTCACACAGGATAAATAAAGCAGCAATCTAAATTCAACAGAACTCATAAATGTCAAAGAGCAGGTCTACCCAATGTGCATGTTTGTTAATATAAGAGAGTATGTCATGTCCTAGTTATAGTTTTGGATATAAAATCAATGTCAGTCTCACTGTATCGAGAGTACTGGGGAAATCTGAACATACACAGAATATGCAATCAACAAGAAAAGCTTAGATGGTGCTTTAAAATAATGATGGTTCCTAAGATAAGAATTGAACTGAAACTGAATGCACGTGACAAAGGAATAAAATACATAAAGTGGCATAGTAAGCTATTGGGCCAGACACTTTCAATACTCCATGGCATAGATCCTACAAGTCTGAGTAAGTGTACCAGAGGACTGAAACACCAGTTTTCCTAAAAATTGGTGTATTAATGATGGTAGTGGCGAGCACTGTCTAACATCTGATCAAGATTTCACATACTGGATTGAGATCTGGTGAGTGTGAAGACCATAGCATGTCATATAGATCATTTTCATACACATCAAAGCATTCAGTGAGTCCACGTATCCTGTGGATGGGGCAGGATCATCCTGGAAGAGAGCACTCCTATCAGGATAGAAGTGTTTCATAGGTTTCGTAGGATAAAGATGATCAATCAGAAGAACTTCCCTCTAAGGAGACAAGCTTACCTAAACCATGCCAGCAAAATGCCTATACTGCATGCCTATAGTGCATTTTTTTTCCTTTAATTTGTCACCCATCTGGATATACAATGTAAGTATATGTTAGCACATTACGTTGTTCGGATATTATGATGTTATATGTGCAGTATTTAGATGCCTGGTTATATTTTTGCAAGTGGATGGATTTTGTTTCGGTTCAGCATGACATACATACAATCGAAATCATTTACAGTGTTTTTATAGACCAGACACATTTGTTTTATGTCTGTCCTTCATCCTCATTTTATTATATTTTATTATATTTAATAAAATCATATTTATCGTATGTATTACTTTATATATATTTCTATGCTGTATTTGCTTTTATGTAATAGATCAGGAGATGTGCAATACCCTAGACAGTAAAAAAAAAAAAAAAAAAAAAAAAAAGCACTCCCGAACATAAATATACATTCTTATTCAGAGCACTAGGCTTACAGTTAAAAACAAACAAACAAAAAAATCTATTTCTCTTTTCTGAGTTCAAGCAATGAACTCTAGTGTAAATCTTGTTTGCTGACACTGTCTGTCGAGGATAAAGCCATGCGTCAGGCAATAAACGACCTCGGTGTAACTGAGGCAGCATTTGGGACCTTCTATACAAAGCCTTCTGATGGAATAACACAGTACACGCATAAAGGAGAGCAATCAGTCACCGCATCGCTTTTCTGACAGTCTTCAGTTAGGGGCCTGGGGTAATCTCATTTCTTTTATCATCAAATATCAAATTTCTTTGCCTTATTGGCAAAGTGCTGCACTGACGGAATTACCGGCAGAGAAATTGTCCCAAATATACAGCAGCCTGTTTTTATCCTGCTCTCTCCTGATGCTGAATGTCACCCTCTGATTCAGCTGCAGCTTTGAATATTAGTCTCCTGTATTTTTATCCATTCCATGATAGAAACATGGCTGAAAAAAAGGGGGGGAAAACGACGACACACGTACAGTACACTAAAAAAAAACACGACAAATGGCAGGCTGTTGATTCTCACAGTTCTGGCTACAGTGACTACTCCATCCTACTCCATCTGAACTTCAAGGACCATTAACTACACATAATTACACTACGTAAAATCTTTTACAGCTTCAGCTCAATGAAATATATTAGATTAAAGTTATTTAATTTGAGGGATCACTTGTTCATCATACTAATAATGATCTGCTCATAATCTATTGCCGCTGACAATAGAGTCTGTTTATGTGGACGTATGGTGCTTCTCCTATTATGCTACTGTTAATCTTTTTTTTTTTTTTTTTTTCCCCAGCAACAGACACACATTCGAACTACACAACTTCCTAGGAAATACTAGCTTTGAACTGAAATGCACATAATCTTAGGCAAGTGCAGAATTTATCAGCATTAGAAATGCAGCACATCTTGGACTGTGTTGCTAGATTTATCCTTGAGAAGATTTAAATATGTGTCGGTTCTATCAGTTTGCAGTAGTCTCTGCAGTAGCTTTAACAACACCTCATTATCACTCTCCAAACCTGTCACTGTAGTGGGGAGATGGGCATGCACAAATCCCCCTCTTGCACATTCTTCTTCCTTCTCCCACACACACATTAAATCAAACTGCCTCTGCTGTATCCTAAAAATCCTATTTCTCTATAAATTCACGGTGGAATACTAGCCATCAGCTACGGCTGAGTGCTGGTTTTCCTTGCGAGTAAGAACCTGTTTGTTAGAGCAGTGGTTTTTGGCAGGCCAAGCATTTGTTAAAGATGCCAATCAGTATTTGGTTTACTTTAAAAGTGTTCAAGGACGAGACTTCTTTTAGAGTTTCATTCAGAGCGTGACAGAAATCCTTTGGCTTGCAAGCATTTACTTGTAATGTATTGATGCATATGTAGTTTGATTTGAGGGTGAAGTCAATATGGGACAGCATGGTGGGGCAGCGAGTAGCGTTCAATGGTTCAATCCTGAGCTCGAGTTACTGTCTCTGTGAAGTTTCGCATGTTGTCCTTGTGGGTTTTCTCTATGTTCTCCAATTTCCCCTCCCTAAATGCCACTGTATGCACTGGTGACTCCAAATTTCCCCTATGATTTTGCAAATGTGTGTGTATGATATGTTCCCACCTCGCGTCCAGTGTTCTTGGGATAGGCTCCGGATCCACCATGACTCTGTCCAGGATTAAACAGTCACTAAAAAAGAATGAATGAATTAAGTCAAGAGTATGCCTGTTTTATGGAAGCATAATGCCATCACAAAACCAGCAAAATGTTTACTCCTCCACACTGCTACTGACATATAAGTTTGTCAGCAAACCTCTGGCTTCTTGTCGTGGCACTTTGGCTTCATCATGGTGTGTGTGAAGGATTCTCGGTTAGTTTGTGGTTAGTGCCCAGCTTCTGCATGACACTCTGTTGTCGCATGGACGTCTCCAGCAGATATGGTGTCATTAGATCAGGGATTCGATCCAGATATACAGCAGCAAACATGTTTGTTTTTGCATGAATCTGGTCAATCGTCTAAACCATCATTGGTCGGATGGTTGCTGGTGTTCCATGATGTCCAGAAGTAGAGAACTACTGGTGTTACTTGAAACCAAATTTAGTGTTAATCCTTTATAAGCTATTGGTTTAATAAAGTGAAATTCAACCTGTAAGTCTTTAGAACAAATTTGAGATAACCAAGCTATGTTTTTTAATCTGACGGAAAAAAAAAGGGGGCTAGAATATAATATTATAAAAGGTTCGTGTTTTTAACACATTGTAAAAGGGGTTGGAAGATTTTAGCTGGCTGGATGTGAAGCACCTTTACCTGACCCGTTAAACTTATCATTGACTGTTTGCTGGCCATCATAACAGTAGATCCTCGGTCTCGGGTACACAGTAAAGCATATCTTCACCTTCATCTTGGAAGGGTCATGGACCTTGTCATAACATCTGGGACTCACATATTGTTTTCTTGATGGACATCTGTCTACTAGGGTTTTTTTTTTGTTTGTTTGTTTGTTTTTTTTAAACGGGTCTTTGGTGATATGTTTCCATGTTGATTTGATACTTTCCTTCCACATTAGTAAGGGTACTACTTGAGCAGCCATGTCCTCTCTTGGCATTTAGAAGCCATCACAGGCCTTTAATAACTAGTTAATATATATATATATATATATATATATATATATATATATATATATATATATATATATATATATACATATATATGTATATATATGGGTTTCAACCAAGAACCAGCTAAAGTGTCTATTTAGTATGTGAGTTAACGTAATACTGTGATAATTGAGCCACAGTAATGATACTTCATGTATGACAGTTCCATCTCCACGGTAAAAAGAAACCGGAGGACATCTGAGAGCACAAACAGCATGCTATATGCTACTAAGCTCAATCCGTACTGCACTCTGCCCCATACAAGTACTTGTTTAAGGTGTTACTATAGAAAAAAAAGCATGTATTAGAAAGAATGCGTTAATATTAACATGTGATTTGCCTTGCAGGCAGAACTACTGTCTGAGCCATGCTGTTAAGGGAAATTAATCAACATATTGACCAATAAGATTTGAGAATTCAACAGCCCTGTGGTATAAATGCATAGAATGTACTTCATAATGTATAATTTTAAAAATTAAATCCAGCAATACCTTCTTGTAAATCCTCTAAGAACTTTTTAAATTAAAAAAATGGCTTTTCTTTAGCCATTTACTTGCTTATTACAGTGCATATGGATAAGTGTGTGTAGTTCTGTATTTCCCTTCAGACAGAACTGCTGAGGTGTGTCTGTACCCTCTGTCTTGGGGCTAATCTAAGGGGGAGTAATATTAATTACCTCTGTACAGAGTGATGTCAGCAAAATGCCATGATTGTGTTTAACATACCCACCATGCCTTTCTTAGGTTTCTCATTAGTTTATGATACAACTGCATTTGCTTTAAAGCAAACATTTGGTGGAACAAACCCAAGAGAGACACAGGGCTCATCCACCCAAGGAGAATAAATGTTATACATATTCATGGGAGTTAACGCCAGTGTTCATGGGGTGATCTAATGCAATAATGAAGGGTTTTTGATACACTTGAAGCATTACATCTAAAGCGAGCACGATGTTAAATGAACTTTTGCAGAATGATGAATGGTAATTTGAGCACAGTATACACAGAGGCCCACAAAATTGATTCACTGAAATATGGATATATTACATATATGGATTATGGATTTACTTATTTCCTTACATTACTTAATTGCCTGCTTACTCACTTACATCTGCTTTCCCCATTCAGAAGGCGAATGAAAAGAAAGCTCACAACAGAGTGAGTCACTGGCCGACTCTGACAAAGAGGAAATCTGTCTGCTATCAGAAAAATTCAATTTAATGTGATAGACATCTGGACACATTGATCCATCATCTCAGTCAATTCAATTTCATCTGTTAAAATAACACAAGGAAAGAAAAGAACAGCTCAGGAAATTTGAGCAATTCAGCAGAGCTACAGTATGCTTTGAAACTCACTTGACTTGACAATTTGCTTCAGCTCTGACAAAACTACGTGTCAAACTTGTTATGTGAGGAATACATCTTAAATGTAATATATTCCTTTGGGAATAAACCACTGTAGAACTTTAAATAGCATTTTATAAATGAAGACATACATTGTGAGTAAAGAATTTGATGGCTTTTTCATAGTTTCCTCTATGCATTTTAACTGAACCCAAAGAGCACAATGGAATAATTTAAGTACCAGTGGTTATTTTTACTTCCATTTGTGGCTCTCAAAACAAATTGGGCTTTAAATTATCCCAAATCACTACAGAGGCCCTGTTGTGACTCACAATCTCACAAAAAAAACTTTCCCAGAATTCTGATAAACAATAAATAAATTGAGTCAAATCTGAATTTCCTTTGAAATGTTGATATTTCATTGTTGTGTAATTCATTCTAATCACGGCTATACAAAAACTCTTGGATTTTTTTTCCTTCCCTTGTTTGTTTTTTTCCCATCTTGCATAGAGACATAAGGCATGCCCCACTTATCAGTCTCGCCACCTTTCCCTTTCTGTTTGGTTCATCTTGCAGCCTATCCATAGCAGACCCATAATTAAGTTCATTTGTCTTGGAAGGATGGAGGTGCAGCTTGATCAGCAGGCTAACGAGGGACTCTAAGCCTTCCTCGAGGGTCTCATAAAGCGACCATGGAGCCTCAGAGGCTGGTCAGGATTAATGTGTCTGTGCTGGGTAAAATGGGCCACTCCTAGAACAAAGAGGTTATACATTTAATATGTGGCATGAAGTGGATTGTGTAACTGTAGTGTAATACAGTACTACTGCTCTTACACCAGATTAGGTGTGTAACACAATGCCACTATCTGTATCTGTTTGGTGCTCCAGAGAGATGAGATTTGGTGAGATTTTAACGTTTTTAAGAAGCACAGGAACCTCTTTGTTAAGAGTGATAAGTGGCTCATCAGTCAACTTTGTTTACGCAATTTTAGTTGAGACCTCCACTTTTGGTCAGACCAACAAAATGCAGCAATATCATCCCCATACACAGTTAAGTCCTTTGTAAGCCTAGGGTTTTTAGCCATGGGCACTTATCATTTCAGTGATAATGACATATCATAATGAAATGACATATAATTTATGCCGCAATACATTACATCTCCTAATACAACAGCTGAAAAGAGCAATAATGACGGACTTTCACATCATCACAGCTTTTCCAAATGCAATTCAGACAATAGTTACACACACATAGCTATAAAATCACCCATATGTGGTGATTTGTCGGCACTTCTTTATGTAAATTGGATTAGATTAGATTCAACTTTAGTGTCATTGTGCAGAATACAACTACAAAGCTAGTGAAATGCAGTTAGCATCTAACCAGAAGTGCAAATAGCAATGTAGCATTGAATGATAAATTGCAAATAAGAGACAATGAGGGAGGATGGCAGTAAGATGGCAAGACAGTGCAAATGGCATGAATCTAAAGTACAATAGAACATAGGTACACATGGAAAGGTATGTACTCGAGAAGGGTCCAGTGGCATGAATGAATGAAATCCAAAGACACTACAGTACAAACTACGGCAAAACCGTGCTATTCCTTAGCCTGCTGGTGTGACAGCTTCCTGGATGAGAGACAAGTAAACATGGGAGTCAGTGGTTGGGGTGAGAGATGTCTTTGATGATGCCTTTCACCCTCCATAGACAGTGTCCATGATGGAGGGTAGCTGGACACCGGTGATATGTTGAGTGGTTTTCACCACTCGCCGGACGGCCAGAGACAGAGCGGCTTCTGTACCACAGTGAGATGCAGTTCATCAGTATGTTCTCAGTGGACGTGCACAAGCAGAACGTATAGGATTTATCAATGTACTTTGTGCACAGCTGTGTGTACACACTTGTGATAAACACACAGTATTAGAACAGAATTGTTCTACACACACTTTAATAAATGACGTTTTTTTTTTTTTTTTCTACGATTTTCTCCACATCAGGCATGTCTCACCTATCACACGGCAGCTACCAACCAGGGAGGGTGAAGGCTATCACGTGTGTCCTCCGAGGCACATTTAACCAACCGACTGCATGTTTTCGAACTGCCGCTGATGCAATGTCAGGGGGTGGCATGACACGCTCTGAGGAAAGCGCCATCGACCCACTTCCGCATGCCTGAGCTCACAGACACCCATGATTGGCTAATGTCGCTGTGATTGATAGAGGAGAGATTGATAGAGTATGCCAATTTTGCTCTCTTGCACTCCCAGCCACTGATGGCTGTGGCATAATCGGGATTTGAGCTTGGGATTTGAGCTACAGTGTTTTAATTTAGAAAAGACTGACAGGGCAGTCAACCCTGACGCGTGACATTTTGGTTTTGATCTAATTCTAACAATTAATTTGATATGCATCTACAGTTGTCAGAATGTTCTACTTAAACCACTTTAGTTGGCAGCTACTGAAATGTAAACATTCATTTTCAGTAATCTTTTCACCCTCATCAGGGTCACAGTGGATCCACAGCCACATTCACATCTAGGGGCAATTTAGAATAGCCAATCCACTTACTGTAATGTTTTTATAAGGTGGTAGGACATCCAACATGGACACGGGTAGAACATATGAAACTCTACAGAGACAGTATCCTGAGCTCAGGAATGAACCAGGGACCCAGGAGCTTCCCAATGTGCCACTACATATTTATTTAAAAAAAAAAAAAACACTTTATGTCTAACATACAAGGTATACATTCTTTAAAGACACAATTAACTAGTGAATGAAAGAATTATATGCAAAGAGCTGGTACTGTCATGTTGATATACTGATTTAATCATTGTTATAAGAGCTTTATATTCATCATACATGCCATATATGCCTTTGTAATATAACGAAATATTTCCCGGGGGACCCAGCGCTGCAGTTTTATATCATTCTCTGCACCTGCTTAATATCAGGAGTCACTGAAGGAGTCCAGTGTGTTAGAGCAGTGTCCCAATGGATCGGGATAGAAAACCGCAGATGTAATGAGATATACAATGCAGTATAGAAATACATTTCTATAAATAACAAGACTACATTTTATAGTAACAACAGAGAGCTTCTCCTAATATTTCTGTCTAGCTTTTATGTTCATATTAGACCACATTTTATGAGCAACAGGGGTGCAAAGTAGATCAGAGCAATTGAAATGGAGTACCTCCGAACTGTTATCGATTGAAGCGGCTCCATAGAGATAATCTATCGACTTTGGCAGCCAGCTGGAGCCCAAATGCCAAGGTGTGACTCCCCACTTTACTGCCATTGCTAGCCTCTCCTGCAGCAGTCTTCTAAATTCAAGCATGGATCCCCTACCCGTCCAAGTCCAGCACTACTACCTCCTTTAGGCATTCCTGCTGTTCAGCAGCACTTTTAACCCAGGTAGCAAAAGGAATGGGGGAATAGAAAGATGAGGAAAGATGAATATTAGAACACTGAGCTCCAGATATAAGGCCAGAACTTGATTAGAGTCAGGCTCATACTGCCTTTACAGAATAAGAAGCGGGTGGTTATTAAGGTAGATGATTAGTCAGAGATTTCCAAAAGCCCAGTGGCAAAAGGCTGGCCTATATAAGCTTTTTACAGTCCCACTGTACTTTTAGTGGCAGTGTCAAGAGGAGACATGGCACACAGTACTAAAACATTCCCTCAGAGACAACATAGACTTCGCCGCTCGCTTTTTTATGACTTTATGAGTTTTATGCTTTATGTACTGTAGACTCAGAGAGTTCAGAGACAGATTAAACTCTTTGTTCTTGCCCATGCTTGTGCACCGTACACTGCCTAATTTTTCCTGTATGGCATTCAACTACTTGAGCAGGATTTTACAAGACAGCACATAACTGAAAGCATAGACTTTAGAGTCATAACATCTTTCCTCACCAACTGTTTGCCATTCATTCAGGACACTGTAACACACACGACTTGACAGCACACATGTACACAACAGGGGGAGGATACGGTTTCTCAAGCACCTGCTTCTTTGCCCCTTGATGCTGGCAGCCCTTTTTGAAAGTTTTATAATATATACACTCATCGACCCTTTTAATAGGAACACCTGTAACCTGCTCATTCATGCAGTTATCTAATCAGCCAATCATATGGCAGCAGTATAATACATCAAATCATGCTGTTCAAACATTCACATTAAACATCAGAATGGGGAAAATGATCTTGGTGACTTTGCCCGTGGAATGTTGGTGGTGCCAGACAGGCTCATTTCAGTATTTCAGGAAGCGCTGATTTCCTAGGATTTTCACGTACAACAGTCTCTAGAGTTTACACAGACAAAAAACATCAGTGCTGTACAAAAATGCCTTGTTGATGAGAGAGGTCAGAGGAGAATGGCCAGACAGGTTCAAGCTGACAAGAAGGCAATAGTAACTCATAGAACAATTCTTTACAATCTCAGTGAGGAGAAAAGCATCTTACAACGCAGGGTACATCATACCTTGAGGCAGATTTGCTACAACAGCAGAAGATCACGTCAGGTTCCACTCCTGTCAGCCAAGAACAGAAATCTGAGGCTCCAGTAGACACAAGCTCACTGAAACTGGGCAGATGAAGAATGAAAAAAGACCTGGTGATGTTTTTACAATCTTCAGCTGTGAACCTGCACCCACTGTGGTAGAACTTTCAATGAATAATAATTTAACTATAAAAACAAAGTCCTGGCTGCCAGGTTACATAACGTGACATTACTGCCGTTGTGCTACAACCACAACCCACGACCATACATTTGCGTTCCAATTAGCAATGTACAGATGGTGATTTGTTTATTGTGCTTAAAGTCATTCAGGCTGAATCTTCACTGTTTGCGTGTTTGTTATGTTGTATTTATAGAACAGTTGGCATTATAGCCTAAAGGCCAATTCACACTGAATGCCTTTCAGAAGTGTTTTTTTTTTCTGCATTTGTATTAGAAATCATCTTTTTTATTTACTCACCCACATAATTGATGCATAAATTCAATTGAAATTCTCACTTTCTATGCTGTGAACTTGTACATAATGATTGTACAACCTGTTCTTACATAACATGTGTATGGTAGTGATACTCATAGATAATACACAGACATAAAAAAGACAGCACACACTGTTTGTTCACTGTCCCACTGTCTCATGCATCATATTTGTATTGGGCTGTGTTGTAATCGCAGCTACTGACTTTGGCTGTCCCTATCCCCAAGGTTTCATTAACATACACTAGTTGTACATTAGGGCAATCATTTAAATGTAAAAATGTCAGTAGTGTGCACAGAGCGTGTACAGTGTGGACTGAACAGTGTATTTTGTTAAATAGATTTGTCTTTGATTGATTGCTAGTTTGGACGCATGCTATGTGCTTAACAATAAAATCTGTTCCATGTTATTGGTTTTGTGGTATATTATCTCACTTTTTTTATAATTAGAACTTTTATCCAAAGCTATGTTGTGTTTAGTTAACCTTTCAACTTAAAGCTTGAATCGGAATTGTATTTTATTCCGTTTGTCATGTTGTCTTGCATTTGTCAATGTATTAAAAATGCATTACATAATGTTGACAAATGCCAATCTGATCATATAATATGGTGTGGTTTATTATGTTGTGCTTGAATATCATTGCATATCAGATC
The DNA here is from genome assembly GCF_027358585.1 of Pangasianodon hypophthalmus. Lineage (NCBI taxonomy): Eukaryota > Metazoa > Chordata > Actinopteri > Siluriformes > Pangasiidae > Pangasianodon > Pangasianodon hypophthalmus. The sequence goes on from NC_069720.1 coordinate 22,501,821, forward strand.
AGCAAGTTATTTTGTAGTTTTCAAAAGTCTTGATCTATCTGCTCCTCTAAGGGTCTCTGCATGGCCCTGCTTTAGATGTAGGACACAAATGCTGATTTACTGAAGGTGCACACACAGATAGTACACTGATGCATGCAAACAAACAGCTCAGGAAGTCACGGTGTAGTGAAAACATCACAAAGTCTGCGGTGTTAGAGTGTGGTGTATATTTAAGCAGTATGTGGTGTATATTTAAGCAGCATGAGCAAGACTGTATAACCGCACGATTGAGTGTGATATTGTTTTTATACAGTAGGTCTACAAATATATGGCCAAGTGTTGGTTAGCTTGTTTGCTAACTTGCTAGCTGGCACACAGTGATTCGTACATTCCCATCAAAGGTGCTTACGGTGAAATTGGCTTCCCTTCTTCCTTTTCATCCTCATCTGACGAGCTTTCATATTTTAAGTCAAAAGTTATATTCCTGAAAAATATTTCCTGCCATGTCTGCTGATGATGTCGCTAACACTACTTAACTATACTTAACAGTTATGAACTAGGAAGCGGAATTTTACATGGTGAACACAGACAAGCACAGTGATACACACTCTGAAATGTTCCAGTGCAGTTTATATACATATAAGTACTCTTGGAATGCTGCTCGACCAATCAAATTAGTGGACCAGAACTAACTGTTGTATATACGTGATTGCTATCCGGTGTGTTTTCTGATGATTGGGTGAAGCCAGTTGGCGATGCTAAAGGATGGAAAGCAGATTTTGTGTTGTTCAAGATAATATACATATTATGAATGTTAGTAGGTTTTCAGTCGGTTTTATGAAAAAACACAACAATTACATAATTCACCCCATAGACTCACTCTGTGAAAGGCAGCGTAATAGTCGTTCGCCTTCTGCTTTCTGACCTAACTGATGGATAAGTGCTACCTTCCTGAAAATTGCATTTTCCGTATAGATGGATCAGTGGTAACTTATGCATTGCTTATCACCACCAAACCATGAATACCAGATGCAGCAATATTGCCTTGGTTGGGTGACATAAATCTATTGTAATCTACATTGCTGCTCACGGGGAGTCTGATTTATTCAGAATGACAGTATGCCCTGCGTTCAGCCTTCTCACCTATTTTTCAGGCTGTTTGTTTGGTTAAATAAGCTTAGCCGTGGCTATAAGAGGCAATCACACCAAGATTTCAGGAGAGTTTTAAGAGCTCTGTGGAGCTGCACCTTGAGTGCAACATCTTTCTTTTTTTTTTGTTTACCCTGTATGTGTGTGAATTTATACTGATGCAATTTTAGAACTTTAACAAATGTCGCCTTGATACCACTGACCACCAGCACTGAACGTCGGAATAAAGAAATCACATCTTTCAGGGAGTTTGGCTCAGCTTATTCTTACTTTAGCAGCTTAGCTCTCTTAGACTCTCTTGCTAGGCTGATTTAGCCATGTTTTGACAGGTAAGTATGGCAAGGGGCTTGTACCGTGAGCTTTTTGGTTAGTCACCTTCACGGTCAATTAGCTCGTGCATCAGGTGCAAAGTATCTGACAAGTGGCAATTGGGGAGTGAAGACAGGTGGCCACTAAAGAACTTAAGGAGATAATACACACCTAGTAGAAATGTATGCAGCTTCTCCTCAGATTAGGGAAGAGACAGGGTTTTCTAATACCTATTTAAATACCATCCTCCATCAGTGATGTCAGACACGACTTCAACACAAACATTTAACTCACTTAAGCTTTAATGCCTATACTTTATCTCAGATGATGTTCACAATTCAAGAAGAAATGGGTTTGAAGTTTGAAAACTAAGCCATTATCCTACAAAAGTACCCGGAACACTCTGTAAAGAGGAACGGTGTTATGGGTATCTAAATGTTGCAACAGCTTGCAATAACACATCTAGAACTCGTATAAAATAATCGGAATTATTTTAACAACTTTGCCTGTTTAGTTTGCAGTGCCATTTTGTCAGTTGTCTTTTGCATTTTGCTCATAGCATCTCTCCGTACTGACATTTTGTTGGAAAGGGAATGCAAAAAATAGCCGTACTTTTTAAAGCCTTTTGCTCACCTCTCTGCCAGTGTATTCAAGAACAAAGTGCCAAGACGAGCACCACGGGTCTGCAGACAGGAAACTGTGAACCAGGGGAGAGGGAATTTATAACCACTGCCTCTTTCAGAGTATTACTGTGGCCACCATTAAGGTAGCAATGACATGGTGGTAAGTGGCCAAACGAACATTTTATTATGATAGCCCCTTAATAAAACCACAGCAGAGGGCCTCGTTATTGTGCAACTTTAAAAAAATAAATAAAAAACTCACAAAGTCGGAGCAAGGAAATCTCCTTAACTTTGCTTGATGTGTAGTTTAGACCTTTGCCAAATGAGAGATGTGTGAGTTTTGATATGGAGAGCAATGTCACATAGGGATTTACTCTGTCAGCCATGGTAGTCAGTGCCTGATGTAATGTAGGTGAAACTCTGCACCTCTTTCTGTGATAGCAAACAGATCATTCATTACCCATATCAAGACAATTGGACTACTAGAATAAATATATAAAGATGTGGAATGAATGCCAGGAAGCAGGCAAACAATGCTAATATCCAGCAGCATTTCACAATTAAATGAACAACAAATTCAACAGATGTTAAGCAAGCATTATAGAAGTGGATCTGACAACAGAAGGTAGCTCATAAGGGATTCAATTGAGCTCAGTGTGATTAGCACTGCACCCCTCACCTCCTACATGATAGTTCAACATCTGTGTGGTGGGCGTCATGTAGTCAGAGTAGTATGTTAGGAAGCCAGTTGGATCCCAAACTTTATGGCAAGATTTATGGGAATAAAGTTGTATGAAAAAAGTCATAAATACTAACCTGAATCCTTGGCCTATCCTTACCCATTCTCCATTTTAATATGAGTTGGTTCGTGCCATTTTTTTTTTTTATTTATGAATTTGCAATCCTGAGATCACACTAGGTAGAAAGAGCAGGTTGTCCGGTTCATTCTCAGTTTGAAGTTGCAGACACTCCCTTTGTATTTCAAAAGGTCAACAAAACATGGCAGTCTGTCAAGAAACTCTAAATCCGCAACAAAAAAAAAAAAAAAAACTCTTGAAATGTCATAAATTTTTTCCCTTTTGTCAAACATCTCAACTCATGCACTTGTAAAACAGATTTTTAAAGGCTGATTCTATGATTGGGCTGCCATTTGTATCCCTCTGATATTACATTTACAAATATGTATGTAAAGCAAAAATACGTTTTAAACACAGGTAAAGTGTCCTTCACATCAACCTATCCATATACTTCAGATATACTTAACATTAATAAAACCTACAGTATCTATAGCACTTATATAGAGTCAAGAGTCAAGTCAAGAGTGGTTTATTCGTCATTTGCACAGATACACTGGGTACACTGGGCATTGAAATGCTTGTGACGAGGCTCAGAATCAGACACTGACACTACAAGCACTTATTAGACATGAACAAACACATATTTAGACACGAACGGTTGAGATGATGCTGTAATGTAATAAGGTAAATGAAAACGGTGGACAATGGCAGAGGAAATGTGACGTGCCATTAAGTAAGGCAGAACAGTAAATACAAGTACAATAAATAGTATAATAAATAATAAAATAATAGTATAATAAATCTGAATAGTAGATATCTAAGTGTCTGGAAGTGGCAGTGATAAAATGTCGCAGTGCTAGATGAAGGACTACTGTAGTAGTCTGATGGCTAAAATAGCCCAATATAATAACTTTACCTTTAAACTTCTAATCATTAAAATTCTTTAAAAATCTTTTTGTGTGTGTGTGTGTGTGTGTGTGAATCTATTTATCATCTCAAGCTTGATACATCTTTTTCCTTGATTCATCCATTATACTGTAGGTTATAAAAAATAGACCATAAGTAGGACCATAAGTTCTTTTTTCTTCATTTTCAGTTTCGCAATATTGACTTGCAAAGTAACTTTGAAAGTATAATCCTGTTACCCAAACAGACTGAAAGTAAATTAATGATTTAAAAATTTTTTTAAGTAAATCATTAGAATGTACTTAATGTCTTCATTAGCATCGGAGCTTGTTAAGCACATTCTGGTGCATTTGCTAATTCAATGTGAAAAAAATTCAACCTTGTTACTTTCAACCCTATTACTCATTTAAACGCAAAATGCAGTCTAGAAAACTTGTGAAAATGAGATTGCTGCATGAGATGTGTTAGCACGCTTTATGAATAGGTAAATGCGTGTTGTCTTAGTTCCAATGTGGGGATTTTTTTTTTTTTTCTTCAAATAAAGTTTAAATGTGAAGGGTTACAACTGTTAAATGCATTACCTTGGAGTGTCATAGTTAGATTTAGTAAGAGAATATTTTGACACATACCATTTTGCTGTAAATTTATGCAAAAGATAAAGAACCCAGTGTGACTTATAAGAGAATTAAGTCAAACTTAATACCACTTATAAGGTGAGAGTTTTGATAGCTCCAGTTTCTTTGCACCTAAGACCAGGAATCACAGTCTCTTGTGTAAAGGCTGATTTAAAGTACTCTTTTTTTCTTTTGGAGGAAGTCCCACTTGTGAAGATATTAAGAATGTTTAAGGGGGATTAAACGTCTACCACCAACTGCTCTTTAAATCCTTTTCATCTGGGTTTTGGAAAGGCGAGTGAGGATAGACACAGAGAGAGAGAGAGAGAGAGAGAGAGAGAGAGAGAGAGAGAGAGAGAAATGTAGTCCCTCAAAGAGTCTGGAGAAATAGGCTTGTCAGAGTAATTAGCTTCTCAACATTTAAGAATAAAATTATAGTATGTTTCTGAGGTGGCTGCCTTTCATATAATAGGATACATTTCTCCCATCCTGCACCCTTCTTTTATTCTAATACATAATCTTTTTTGGCTTCTCTAACTTTGATCATGTGGTGAAGTCTGTGTATTTGATCATATGTGCCATATATAATTTACAAAGCAGGATCTTTAATGTGCAGATAATGAGTTTGGGTAGCAAAGTTCAGTACTGTATTCTTTTTGATCTTTCTTCCCTTTCTATTAGTCTACTCTTATCACACACTTGTCTTGTTCGTGGATATATACGGCAGCCATCAGGGCCAATCCCTCAGTTCTGCACAAAATAAACCATTTACTGTGCACAGTCCTTTAATTACGCATCTGGAGCAAACCTGTCATGAAAAAAAAAAAAAAAAAAAACATTGTGATTTAATTTGTCAGAGCTCTTCCCTAATGGAACAATTCACAGGTCAAAATGAGGCAAACCCAAGCATCTAAATGCCAAAAAAACTGACACATTGTGCGAGAAGAGGAAACTGAGACAGGAGACAGGAGAAGAAGAGTGGACAACAGAAGCCAGGAGAACCAGACGTGCAATGGTGCTTAATCCTTTCTATGAATGGGCAAGCATGCGGTAAGGGCCAGCTGTGATGGAGGAGAGGAGTGAAAAGTGGAGCAGATGAGTGGGATCATGCTGGGAAGATGATGAGAGACCTAAACCAGGGAAAAAGCTCACTAAGACTCTGCTGTCTCCGTCACTACAGCGCTGCCTCACACCAAGCAACACCACGCATACGCCAAATGACTGAGTTCCTCATTATCACACGCCACCTAGCATGTCTCTCACCAACCTGATCTCATACAAAATTCATAGATAATAAGTAATGTTTCCGCATTTCCTCCAAATGAAGTCATAAAGAAAGCTCTGAGCCACCCCTGCTCTTAGGTTCATAGGAGCTGGCTTGTAAAATTCTTACAAATTCACATTCATGGGGACTAATCCCACCACTAATCCCATTCTCTTACCACTCTGTCTCTCTCTCTCACATACACACATGCATACACACACACACTCATAGACATACATCTTCTTTTCCTTTTCTTATCATCTCAAATGTAATTTATGAAAACAGGAGCTGAAATGTCTTCCCAGAGACTTTATTCAAACCATGGCATAGTATCGGCATGAAACCCAAATTCTCTTGACATGGCTTTATCACTTTTTCTCTCAGTTATTGGTTCTATAACCAATATTTTTGCAAATACACATACAAAACATATATATTCTTTTTTATATATTCTTTTATTCTTTGTGTGTGCAGAGGTGTGAATGTAAATAGTTTTAAAAAATGGTAGAAAGTCTTTGTTCTTTAGCTAAAGACATGTAGGTGGAAAAGAGGAAAATTAATTCTATTATACTCATTATATATTATATACTCATTATATCACTTTTAAAATTTAATGTTGGTAATTTCCACATGAATAAAGAGAGTAGAAATTAAGGGGACCAGTGTAGGGGGTGGTGTTGCAGGTATCAAGGCTTTCTGTTGCTCTACATTGTAAATCCCCTGTGTAAGCAGGAATTGTCACACATGACCATATATACTGTATATATATTGATAGCAACTGACAAAATGCAGGGCCTGAACTTCATCAAGCACTGTTGCAACTCCAATCTGATGTGTGTTGTGGCCAAATCTATTGAAACCCACAGTCTGTACTGAAGCAAGCAGTCCACTTGCCTATGCTTAAGAGTATAAAGAAACCCGAAAAAGCACAAACGAGCCCAAAATTCCTTTACAAATGTGTTGGCTAACCTTGTTAGACATTGTTAGGAAGCTGTTACTCTCTCCAGTAAGAGGTTTTACCAAATGTTAATTGTAGGGGTACAGAATTGTATGACCCTGATGTTCGTACTGAAGATCTTTTCAACACACTTAGCACTGCTTTACTTTACACTATACAGTTATGAAAGATTTAGAATCGCACTATCCGGTGTCACCCAGATGAGGATGGGCTCCCTTTTGAGTCTGGTTCCTCTCAAGGTTTCTCCCTCATGTCTTCTCAAGGAGTTTTTCTTTGCCATTGTTACCTCTGGCTTGCTCATTAGGGATCTAAATCCATATCCAGATTTCTGAAAAGCTGCTTTGTGATAATGTCCATCATCACAAGCACTGTATATATAAATAAATGCTTAAATACAAGCATGAATATAAAATGTATGCGTGAAAGATATTGTATTAAGTTTAAACTATATAGCATCCCCATATTGTATGTATGAGCTCAAAACATCACTCAAAGCACATGCTATTCATGTTAATCATATAAACAGATTATTTTGTGATAATTTGAGGATGGGTTCTCTGTTGAGCCTGGTTCCTCTCAAGGTTTCTTCCTATCACCATCTCAGGGAGTTTTTCCTTGCCACCGTCGCCCTGCTTGCTCATCAGAGACGGCACACACACACACTTCACTTTACTTTTGTTTGTGTAAAGCTGCTTTGAGACAATGACCTTTGTAAAAAGCGCTATACAAATAAAAATGAATTGAATTGAATTGAATAATTTCACAAATGACATCACAATTTCTGCGCTACATCTCTCTCGGCATCTCATCAGTCTTTTTTGTAGTATGATATTCAGAAGTCCATAGCAATGTGAACCTTGCTAAAACAGCATCTTGTTAGAAAACAGCATCTTTTGTTACATCTGGAATGCATTCAGGTTATATATTCATCTCAGGGAGAACCTCTTTCGGTGCTATTGAACTAAGCAGCTTTAAAACCGACATCCAAACGGCATCAGAGTCCCTGCGTCAGCCTTGATGGCCTTCATCAGGCACTCATTTTCACCCAGGCCACTCAGTTTGCACAGCTCCTCTCCACTGTTAAAATGAGTCAATTCCAAAAACCAGTAAACCCCTACAAAACAACATTTCCTCATAAAATCTTAATGCAAATATGTGAGGTCATGGAGAGGCAAGCTCTCTGGAGATATTAGCTTAGCCCTAGTTGATCCTTTTAAAAGATCGAGAGAAGAAAATGCAAAGTTTAGTAGTAGTAGGGCTGGGGGATATGATGATATAATATTGACATCATGATCAGATATGTCACAATATGCTTTTCTTGTGGCTATGGCCATATCTTTTTATTAAATTTTCAATGTTTTTTTTTTCAGTGTTTAATTTTTTAATAATTACAAGCTGACTGGAAGGACCTTATTTATTTATTTATTTATTTATTTATTTATTTATTTATTTATTACAATTTTGTACTTTTATACAACCTTTAAAATTGTATAATTTTTATGGATTTAATTTTTTTTTTTCTCTTTTTTAATATTATAATGTAAAATATTTTTTTATTTCTTCTTAATAATTAAAAATATTAATTCTTTAAATATTAAAAATAAAAAAATAAATGTTTTTTTTTTTTTTTTTGGTAGACATTGAATATAGTTTCAAACTTGGGTTAATTCAATGTTCAATTCAATTGTATTTGTATAGCGCTTTTAACAATGGACATTGTCACAAAGCAGCTTTACAGAAATAAATGGATTCACAAAAAATATATTGTAAATATGTGAATTTATCCGTAATGAGCAAGCCAGAGGTGACGGTGGCAAGGAAAAACTCCCCGAGACAATATGAGGAAGAAACCTTGAGAGAAACCAGGCTCAAAAGGGAACCCATCCTCATCTGGGTGCAACGGATAGTGCAATTATAAATAAATCCCTTCTATTATTGTGTACTATATGGACATATAGTGCAATTGTGCAACCAATAAATTCATCACAGTTTTTGCAAGAAGTCCGGTTGGTTAAAATCTATCCACTGTCCACTGATGGAGTCCTGTTTGTGGCAACTGCAGCCCCAAAGCCACTACAGCAATCGCAGTCCCAAGCCATTACAGTACAGCTCCCCACATGTGATCCCCAAGCCATCTCCACAGCCCCCAGGTGGGACTATCCCCAGCAATCCAAATGGTTCTTCAGACCGTCCATATGGGGCCACCCCCAGCAACAGCGAGCGAACTCAACCGATGAGAACTCCAACCAGAAGTAGGGCATCAGGTTACTGTCTGTGTGAACTTGTTGTCTCCGTGTCCGCTTTTTCCTTTCACGGCCAAAAAAATGGCAGTAGATGCATTGGCTAAATTGCCCCATAGGTGTGAATGAGTGTATATATGTGTGTGTGTGTGTGTGTTCTTTTTGTTTTTTTTAAATTTTTTTTTATATACTAATGCTACGCCACCGTATTGCTGGCATTTGGTGAAACATATCGTGTCTTATATCAATGTATCACAGTTAAACATGACCAGCCTTCAAAGTATCATCTCAGGCATGATTGCTGTGATTATTCAAAAACATTATGGTAATATTATTTATGTCTGTATTGTATTTACCACAAGGTATTTGCTATTGCTTGTGTTATGCTGGTCAGATTCAATAGAAGGCTGTATATAACATTGTTTTCATGCAAGAGTATCTGAATTTAATTGTACTAGTCTTTTACGTTCTCTAATTGTGGATGGAAGAATGTGTCCATCTTTATTTTGCTGTGCTGGGAAAGTACAACTTCCTCCTTTCTGTAACATTAAGCTCTCTCTCTCTCTCTCTCTCTCTTTCTCTCTCTCTCTCTCTCTGAGCAGCAGGCATTGTGACTGCTACTGTCATTGATCTATGACCTGTTTGACAGAGTAATGCACTACACACACACACACACACACACACACACACACAATTAGGAAAGCTGTGGTAAATGGTACACATGCAACTGTGGGTAAATTGTATTCATACACAGGGACACAGCTCAGAACACATTACACAGTCAGAAATCCTGTATGTTGACACTCTGTGATTTATTTTCGAGCCAGTGCAAGCATAATTTTCCGGTTAATATTGGCGTATTGTTCATTCAGTTGGGCATAGGCCATTTTCTGGTAGGAAATTAACACACATGGACTGATGTGGGTAGAGCAGCACAACCAAGATTGTGACACTTTGTGATTACCACATGCTGAGACCCCGTCTTAGCACAGACGCAAAGCCAAAACGGTGCTGATTTTAAGCACAGGCTCAAAATCTTGTCTTTCTTTCTTACAACCCAGTTTCATGGACGTCACTTTTTATAAAATTTTTCTCAAACGCTAATTAAATACAAACTCAATTATTTTATCTGTAACAAGTACGCACCAGCAACTCAGTTGTTAAATGCGAAACAACTGACCTGTCATTACACACAGAATATCAAAATCTATATTTAATAAATGCCAAACAAAACAAATTAGAGTCGAGACTCTCCAAGTTTTGTCAGCCAGTCAGTTATTTCTACCTGTTCCAAGCTCCCCCTCCATTCCATGCTCACAATTCCCACAGTAACTGTCCCAGTGTCTCAGTGTACATTCATACAAATTCATACAAAGCATTTGATTTCTGATGAGTATTTTAGTTGCTCATCCCAAGAAACATATGATTTTATTCCTTATATTACATACAGTATGCTATGCAGCGCAGGCTATAACATTACACTGCGTCAGTTCATTAAGAAGACACAAGGTCAACTTATTATGAATGAAGGTCAAGGTAAATTTAGAGTTTGCATACACCTAGGCTAAAGACAAACTGATTCAAACTGAATCTTTCATAACCCCACACACATTTTATGTTACCATACATTTCCTGTATTAAGGGTGTGTAGTGTATCTACTTTATTTCCATAAGAGATCGTTTCAAAATAATAGTCAAGAGACAGATTTATTTCAGCTTTTATTCACGATATCAGATTTTCAGTGGGTCAAAAGTTTACATACACTTTGTTAATATTTGGTAGCATTGTCTGTTAATTACTTGAACTTGAATCAAACACTTGGGGTCACCTTCCACAAGATTCTCACAATACTTTGCTGGAAGTTTTGCCCACTCTTCCTGACAGAACTGGTGTATCTCAGTTAGGTTTGTTGGCCTCCTCGGTCAGACGCACTTTTTCAGTTTCAAATTTCCTGTGAGATTCAGGTCAAGGCTTTGTTATGGCCCCTCAAATACTTTCACTTTGTTGTCTTTAAGCCATTTTGTTACAACTTTAGAGGTCTGCTTAGGATCATTGTCCTGTTAGAAGACCCAGCTGCAGCCAAGTTTAAACTTTCTGCCTGATGTCCTGAAGTGTTGCTTCAGTATAACTAGATAATCTCCTCCTACCTCATGATGCCACCTATTTTCTGAAGTGCACTAGTCCCTTTCCCAGCAAAACAAATAATGCTGCCACTCCCAAAACATGATGCTGCCACCCCCATGCTTCACAGTTGGAATGGTGTTGTTCAGATTAAAAGCCTCACCTCTTTTTTTTTTCCATTCATACATAGCGGTAATCATAATGGCCAAACAGTTTAATTTCTGTTTCATCTGACTGGAGAACACTCCTCACTTGCAAACTTTATGTGACAGCCTTTCAGCCCATGTTGATATAGGACTCTCTTAATGATGGATGTACATACTTTGGTGCCTGATGCCTCCAACTTCTTTACCCGTTCCTTTTTTTATTGTCTTGGGGTTTAACCTTTCAACACAAACACAGCTGCCAGGTATGATATCTTCCCATACCTACATACATTCACCATCCACTTTATTAGGAACATGCATCTCAGCATGTTTTGTGCATGCTGAGATGCTTTTCTGCTCGCCACAGTTATAAAGAGTGATTATTTGAGTTACTATAGGCTTCCTGGAAGCTTGAACCAGTTCAGCCATTTTCCTCTGTCCTTTCTTATCAACAAGGTATTTTCACCCACAGATCTCTTGGTCGCTCAATGTTTTTTTTTTTGTTTTTTTTTTTCTTTTTTTTGTTTGTTTTCACACCATTCTGTGTAAACTCTAGAGACTGTTGTGTGTGAAAATCCCAGGAGATCAGCAGTTTCTGAAATAGCCCTTCCGGTACCAACAACCACGCCACGGTTAAATTCACAGAGAGTACACTTTTTCCCCATTCTGATGTTTGATGTGAACATTAACTGAAGATCTTGACCTGTATCTGTGTTATTTTATGCATTGTACTGCTGCCACATGATTGGCTAATTAGATAACTGCATGAACGTGCAGGTGTACAGGTGTTCCTAATAAAGTGAATAGTGAGTGTAGTACAGCCTTTGTAAAAAGAAGGGAATTTGGTAAAATTTGGGAATTTTGTAAAACCAAGAATTTGGTTAAAGAATGTTATGCTGGAACACAAGTTAGTAGCTGCAGAAGATAGGATTTTGGGGGTCTGTAATGATACTGAATGATATTGTCTATCATTCTGTCTATTTGTAATTTACCTTTTGCTCATTTTCTGATTTATGTTTTTACACCTGTGCATTATCCTCACATTTATGACATCTTGCCTGTGCTTTAACTATGATTGTGGCTTTGAATGACATAAGGCTTCATAAATCTCACTGAAAATATTCATGTAAAATTGACATCAGTGACTGCAACTCAATTAAATTAAATTAAATTAAATTAAATTTGTATAGCACTTTTAACAATAGACAGTGTCACATAGCAGCTTTCCAGAAACCTAGATATAGATTTATATTTAGACTCCAGTTTCCAGAGGCAAGCCAGAGGCAAAAGTGGTACGGAAAACCTCCTTGAGATGAAATGAGGAGGAAACCATGAGACGAACCAGAGTCAGAAGGGAACTCATCCTCTTCTCTGTGACACTGGATAGTGAATTATAAATCTTTATTCTTCCATGATTGTACAGTATAAAGTCAAACAGTACTGATTGTGTTAAAAGGATGTTCAGTACGAGCGGTCGTTATAAATACAGCTGTAAAAATATGGAAGTATAAGTGAAACCTGATCATATACGTGTTATTATGAAAACGTCAATGTTCTGCAGTTCTTAAAGAAAAGGAGAGGAGTCGATGTGATCGTATATTGCAGCAGCCCTGTAACCACATCTCCTAATAATGAGTTCATTTTTACTATTGCACATCTTAGCAGCTGGTGCCTACATGTGCAAATGGGCACAAAAATACTGAAAATATAGCACATCATTTTCATGGTCATGAAACCAGAGTCTAACGTGCTCTTGTTAATACTGCTGTGGCGTGAGATTCTGAGAAAAGAGCAGCGGCATCAGACTGTGTTTCAGCCTCAGGTTGCTTTCGCAGCACCAGTGGCTTTTCTCTGCTGTGTGTGTACTTCATTCCTGTCGAGATGCATGGTGGGACAACGCAGGGTTCTGAGAACGGCAACAGCGAACATAATTGTCATCTGACAATGACAAGCTTAATTATTTTCCCGAGCTAATTATGACCCTTCATTTGTTCACTCTAGCTCTGTGTTTTGACAATGAGAGTTAAAAATGACTTGTATTAATTGATGTTTTTACCAAATAAGCCAAATAATCAACGCCTGCATAATCCAGTGTCCGAGATTAAAATTAAATCCTGAATGACGAATATTAATCAAAAATTTACAGTTGTTAGCAGGTTCCAGTGTTTACATCAGGTGTTCTCACCTTGCTGTTATTTAATTTATGCAGCCTTGTATTTAGTTATGGATTGAATAAATGTTCAATTCAGGTGAAATCTGTTAACATTTAAACAAATACATACATGTGCTAACATATTTTGTTACATTGTTATCATTGCTTACAGTTTATTAATGTTAAGTTTAAGATTTGCTAATATTAATGAATGCAGTAAAATAAAATGTTAGCTAAGGGAACTTGAATATAAAGCATTACCACGTTCTGTTTTTTCTTTCTTCTCATTTTGCCATGGGCAATCCTGAAATTCTCTGTTGGTTGTACTACAGCTACTGTATCTGTTGCTTCGTTTTGAGTTTCCTCTCTTCCTCTTCTCTTATCTTTTACTTTCATCTCTTATTTATTTCTTTACCATTTCTCCCATTGAGCCTCTCTTTCACCTCTCCTTTTCTTTTCTGTTTTATTTTCTTCTTACTAATTTGCTCTTTCTCTCTTCCTGTGCTCCTCTTCCTTTAGCTTCCTAATCGCTCAACGTTTCTCTCGTCTCTCCTCATCTTTTTCTTTACCTTGTCCCTTTTCTCCTTCTCTTTTCCTATCATCTCCTATCCTCTTCTACTAATCTCTAATCCCTCTCTTCTCATCTCTTCAACCAACCTCCTCTTCTGTCCTACCCCTCCTTCTCTTCCTGCTGGCCCTCTGCTCTACTGCTCTCTATAAATGAGTAAATGAAAGAGGGGGGCTTTATTGAGAAACGGTGCACCTACATCATTTCCTGCTGATAAAAACATGATTGGGCGGTGCCAGAGGGATTCAGCTTTGTGCATCGCGGCCACTAACAAATCCAATTTCCACAGGAACACGATGCAGAGCAGACCCCCTGGGCTAGCAGTCACAGCGGACAGCACCCCCTCCCTTCCCTTCCCCGTCTCCAACATGCTTCTCCTCGTGCACAAACAATTAGGGCCTGATTTCTCCGTTATTAATCACAGACCCCAGACAAAGCGTGAGATCATAATTAAAATCTATTTGGGAGCATATGCGCCTCAGTCCCCGAAGGCATACGTGCGGAGAAGGGGGGGAAGGTTTTTTTTTAAAAAAAAAAGCAGAACGAGAGTGAAAAATGACAACAGCGATATGTCTACTTCTCAATTTTTTGTGAAGAGGCAGCAGACACGATGTGTTCAGGTGTGTGTGTGAGAGAGAAATAGTGAGGCACAAATAGCGAACAAATGGAGAGTGAGAATTAGTGTCTTTAGGGGAAGGAGATAAATTAAATGCTTGTTTGCTTTCTTGTTGGCGTTTATTTACCTGGACTGTGTCCAAATGAACAAGGCAGAAACAGGAAGCAAACAACACACAAACATAATGAATCACATCAATGTTATCTTATTAAAAGTTTGGTGGTGATGCCAATGAGAAGAGACATGCGACAGAAGGCATCAGATGAGAAGCTTGTTATGCTGCAGATAAAAAAAATTAGTATAATAAGGCAAGCGTGGCAATTCTTTTCCTGGATTTCAAGCTGAGTCAAAGATGATGAATGCTAACGAACAACTGCCGTCTCCTCGCAATCGCCTCCATGGCGAGTGCCAAAGGTCAAAGGTTACTGTTCTGTTCTCCCTCATATTTGGGTAGTCATTTGGTCCAAACGCACTACAGATACAGATAAGGTCTGTAATTATAAAGCCCACTCCATACACAAAAGACCAGGCTATAATAAATAAGCAAGAATGAGGATGCTTTCTTTAGAAAACTGGGGTTTTGTATCTATTGGTTTAGTATATGAGGCTTAGTTGGTGTCTGGGTGGGGCTTGTGGAAAAGATGATTTCAGTAGTTTATGCGTTTATCTTGGATCAGGCAAGATTGGAAACAAAACAACAATAAAACACATTAAATCAGATAAATCACTTAACAAGATTAGAAAATGCAATTATAGCTGCTGGTTTAAGATAACTGAAATAGATAGCAGGAGGCGACATGGCAGATTTTCCCTCTCTAATCTGAGGCCAGGAAGCACAGGCTTAAACGGAATAAAAAGAACTCTACTGAATGAGCCGGGATGTGCTTTTAGGATTAGGAAGTAGCTCCAATTTTTGGATGTAATTCAAAGTAAATGTAAAAAAAAAGCCTCCAGCGATGTGATATATAAATTGAACAGCATTGTGAGAAAGATGCCACATTTTACTTTCATTTTCCAGTCATTTAAACTCACCCCTGCTGTACTTTTTTCTATCACACTGCAGAAATCTTCCAGGTTATAATTTTCAAGTTTCAGCAAGATCTCAATTGCATAAAGTCCATCCATCCATCCATCCTCTGTACCACTTATCCTACACAGGGTCATGGGGAGCCTGGAGCCTATCCCAGGGAACTCAGGGCACAAGGCAGGGGACACCTATGGACACTTTGGAGATGCCAGTCAGCCTACAATGCATGTCTTTGGACTGGGGGAGGAAACCGGAGTACCTGGAGGAAACCCCTGAAGCACAGGGAGAACATGCAAACTCCACACACACTAACACACAGGTTGGCCCCTAACCCCAAGCATAACAAGGCAAATATTCTAACCCTAAGCCACTGTGTCCCCAAACTGCATCACTGTCGTAGGTAAATCTTTCAAAAAATACATAAACCATTGTTCCAAATGAAGAGTTGTGATTTGTAGTTATAGAAACACTGATATAATCCATCCTCTTTATGACCAATGAGGCAATAAAACCTGGCTTTCTCCAAAACCACCAGATGGATGGAACAGAATGTACGTACTGTTTCTTTCTGAAGAAGCCTGCTTTCTTGTTTTGTTTTTTTTTTTTAAATCAAGCAAATTGTCATAAATTTTGTATATGACCAACTTTCTTGGTTAACGTATCTAATGTGCATGTACTGTATGTGTACATATATTTATGCATGTGTGTGAGCATGTATGTATATGTGCAAGTTTCTACCAACAGCATTGTGAAGAACAGATCGCCCAAGATTCAGCCATGTGTCGACCCAACAGATAAATAAACAAAGCAACAAACTGTTAGCCATGCTCTCTTATTTATTGCTCTTATTATTTCATTGGATGTAGTGCTATTAAGTGTGTTTCTGTGGCTGTGAAGAGTGAGAGAGTGTTATCTAATGCTTCATTCAAATCTCTAAACACAGCACTATTACAGAAAGCCCAGTACATCAGCAGACAATTTATGTCACACAAGCTTGAGGTAAATTTTCCTTTAAGTGTTTCGTTATAGACAATAGACACTTGTAATAGTGTTTCATAATAGATGCGCTGTCATCTCTGTCATCTATCAGCCTTTGTTAGACGGTATTTTACTTTAGGGGACATTTCAGCCTGCTAATTCACACCAGTCGTCCAAATATTGGCCCATAATCATTTGATATTTAGCCAGTAATTAAGCATTGTGCTAGGAGAAGTGCTACCATGCGGCGTTGGTCCTGGCAGAGAGAATCATTCTCAGTAGTGACAGAGGAGACAGCATCATGACAAGGTATCAAGAGTGCATTTTTTTCAAGTCTTCACAACTAGGTTCCTCTTCATCTTTCAACTGTTTCGTGCTTTGTTTGTGCTCCAACACTGGTGGTAATATAAAGGGCTTCCCTTAGAGAGACGTTCTCATTCAGAACAGCTCATCACTCAGGCGTTGACGCTGTCGCTTAACTCGGCCTTGATGTGACAACACTGTCGTGGGAGAATGTTGACAGCTCCAACACTTCCTGTTCTTGTTCTGTCTCATCTCTGCTACTGAATGGATTCAGCCTCCGTTGAGGTTTTCCCATCTCTCATGTGCTAGCATTAAAAATCATGTTTCAAACGAGCCACTTAGCTGGCAAAGAGCCACAGGAAGTGGTTTGGACAGAGTGTAAATGTGAGTGTTGTCTATGTTCTCAGCAGGGAACTCTGTCCAATGATTCCTGCTGCTTTAGAAGCCCTGCTGAGCTGATTTATCAAACAAGCCATCACTTAAAGAAATCCAGACAAAAACATTTCTCACAGTAACAGACACGAGTCAGGTTTGAGACAGGAAATGCTTTCTCAGGAATAATCTTATTCCTTTTTTTTTTTTTCACTTTGCCTTACTATACAAGTTATGTCACACAAACTATACATTTATATGTATATACATGTATATTTTTCAGACTTGAGGGACATAATTATTGCACAAACATCAGTCATTTCTACACAGAAGTGAAAAAAGTAGTGAGAAATTATACTTAAAAAAGAAAGTACAAATAATGGGTCAAAATCTCAATTAATGGTTCTAAGTATCCAGTCACAAATGTGTGAAAGCCAAAATGTTTAAAAAATACTTAAGTATTAAAAAGTAAAATGTAAATATTTTTAATTGAAGAAATTAAATTAACGTCATGTTTTGATGTGAAAAGTAACAAAGAACCATGAAAGCAAGAACCATCAACATGAACTATGGATACGAAGCAAAAACATACAGCCTATAAGCGATAACGTGGCAACAACAAACGACGACAACAACAACGAAAGCTTGACAAACAAAAAGACTGGAACTTAAAGATTTAGTGCTAACAAGCCATAACGCTACACAGGTGAGAGTGATTAGTGAGGCGTGTGACTTTGTCATGTGATGTGCTGGGGCTGATGGGTAGTGTAGTTCTGTGCCATTCGGCACTACTATTATAATTCCATAGATAAAAAAATTAGAAGCTGATTATCGTTATCATGTGCATGACTAATGCTATGCAGTTTGATACTGAACCATTCAGTACCTGTAAATAAGCATTATTTACCATTAGCTAGCCTGTGACTTGCTGCCTAGCCAATTATGTTAGCTACTGGAATCGATGCTAGTCTAACTTGACATTAGCAAGAAAACATGCTCACTTAGTTAAATGTAGCCAGGTAATGTTAGCAAATTATAAGATGGAGTTCATGTCTTCTAAGGAAGCAAAAGAGTCTTTGCTCACTCCAGCATATTGAAATATTTTACTGAGGTAGGCACAGGAGCACTCATCCTCAAGATCATCACTTCAGCCCAGTGGCTTATATATCCTCAAACACACACGGATAGCTGTAGAGCTAACTACGTTGTGGAGCATGAGAAGGTCAAAGTAGGTAATGAATTGATACGATTCTTGGTCATTTTTTCTACATCGATGAACTTGATTGGATGCTAAACTGAGCGCATTCAGTTGATCTACAGCAGGATCAGAGACTAGGAGACCTCAATGTTGTAATGAGTTCTTAGGTCTAGATATCAATGTAAGGAGTAAAAGGTGTGTTTTTTTCGTAATTAACGAAGAGTAGAAATTTCAGTCATTTTCGGTAATACTCGAATAAAGTATAAACACACCACATAGATTTTAACAAAGTACAATTACTCAAGTGTGCCAATCAGCCTACAACGCATGTCTTTGGACTGGAGGAGGAAACCCCTGAAGCATGAGGAGAACATACAAGCTCTGAGCACACAGGGCAGAGGCAGGATTCGAACCTCCAACCCCAGATGTGTGAGGGAGCAGTGTTAACAGAACAACAACATACAAGACAGCACACAAGTACATAAAGCACAAACACTGCACAATAGAAAGTAGAATCACATCCATAGACCAACCTTAATAGATAGCATTATCAACATGTACTACTATATATGACTTTACTGGCTAAACTAAAGCGAATAAAACTAAATTTTCTGCCTAATTCTGTTTTCTTATCAGACTGATGCTGCATCACTGGGCAAAGCACTATCTGCTTTATTCCACATATATTAGCTCACAGATGCCCACAATTAGCTAGTATCGCTGTGAATGGCAGGGGAAAGAGAGTAATGCCATCCCTCCCAACCAGACAGCATGGCCAATTTCGTGGACTCGGGATTGTCAGGATTGGAATTTGTGATCTCCAGGCGATAGGGCAAATGCGTTTCTGTTGCACCAGTTTTGATACTGCAGACAGTCAGAAGGAAAATTCACAGCAAGTTTTGCACTTGTTTGAGTGTGCATGTTGATAGGCTAGAGACTGTAGAGATTGGCTTATTGTCCAAATTGTCCAAATATGGCATTCACTGTTCTTGTGAAAAGTATTAAGTGAAAAGTCCATGTTACTAAATAGAAGTAAAGAAAGAGAGGTTATATTTTAATCTTTTTTGCCTTGATTGCCTAGTGCAGTTCAGTATAATCCTTGGAATATTGTAATAGTGGGTTAGCACTTGCAAAAATAAAAAAAATGATTACAGTTGTGTTATTATAGTGGAATTCTATTAGTTTGTCTTCCTTCTACATCTGAGGGTTAAAACATTGTATAACAAAGACAATACTGAATAAAGCTATTTGTTTTAACTGAATGCTCTGTGGCTAGTGTTTGTAAAACTCCTGAGTACTGGAACTTTACTCCAACCTTCATAATTACTTTGTGTGTGTGTGTGTTTCTGTGTGTGTGTTAAACTTGCACTGTGTTTCCTACAACTAAGTCACACTTGTTTGTGATCAACTGGTGGAAAATTAGTTCTGCAGCAGTTTAATGGCTAGATGCTCAGTTTGGATTCTGCTTTCGATAATAGGATCTGAACAACTGAAACCATAATATAGGAAGTGCTTAGGAACTTTTGTTCACAGGAGTACATTT
The DNA here is from genome assembly GCF_027358585.1 of Pangasianodon hypophthalmus. Lineage (NCBI taxonomy): Eukaryota > Metazoa > Chordata > Actinopteri > Siluriformes > Pangasiidae > Pangasianodon > Pangasianodon hypophthalmus. The sequence continues at coordinate 22,521,685 of NC_069720.1, forward strand.
TGTATATGCTCTCTAAGCAGTGAAAATTCCATAGAGAGTAGTACACTGATGGAGAGAGAGAGAGAGAGAGAGAGAGAGAGAAGGAGAGAGAGAACTGGCAGAGAACTGGCGGTGGTGTTAACGGGCTGTTCAGACTGGTGACTGTATAATAGGCATGCGAATCTCTTCATGCTGAAGGAATCAGTCAGAAACACACACACACACACACACACACACACACACACTGCACACTCTGCACACCTAAGTCACACAAAAATCTGACAAGACCAAGGATGCAAACACAAGCATAAGACCTTATACTCCTCAGTTCACATTTGAACATTTGGCATGCTGTACAACTGGAGCGCACACACACACACACACACACACACATTCACAAAAGATGAGAACAAGAAGACTCGAACAGAGCAGCCTGTCTGTCTGTTTTGGCAGATAACACAAGGCATATGATCAACTGTTCTGCAAAAAAAAAATGTCTTCAGACAATTCTGGATTGTCTGAAACAACTTAGAGTGTGACAAGTCATGTGTAGACAATATAGATGAGCATGTGTGTTTAACACAGTGCAGCTTGTTCATACCCATATTAAAACCTCAGCTTATTGCTTTGAAAGGTCACCAGAGCCTTACCGTATTTGTAGTACTAGGCAGAACTGAGCCTGCTCCATTTGCAAATTTTACAGTACTATCCTTACAAAAATTACCCATGACTGCTTGATGGGGGAAAAGTTTTACTACTAATCTGATCATTATGTCATTCCTCTTGTGAACAGGCAATGCCATAATATATATATAGAGAAATGTGGTATATAATTTATTATGTAATGTCTGACAGCTACAGTACTTTTGACTATAATCACATATTAAGGTGGCATACAGTCAGGTCCACAAATATTGGGACACTGACAAAGTTATTGTTATTTTAGCTGTCTACCACAGTATATTGGAGTTGAAATTAAATGATAAATATGAGCCCAAAATGCATATTTTCAGCTTTAATTTAAGGGTGAACTGTGTAATAGTTACAGCTTTTTTTTTATCACATCCCCTCATTATTTCACTTACAAGTACGCAGATAAAAGGTCTAGAGTTGTTGTTGTTAACTCCCAATAAGAAGTCCAAAGAGCTGTCACTGCCATTGAAGGCTGAAAAAATCAAAACAAACCCATCAGAGATATAGCAAAAATGGTATATTTAGGTGTGGCCAAATCCCCTATTTGGTACATTCTTAAAAAGAAGGAATGCGCTGGTGAGCTCAGGAACACCAAAAGGCCCAGAAGACCATGGAAAACAACTGTGGTGGATGACAGAATAATTCTTTCCCTGGTGAAGAAAAACTCCTTCACAACAGTAGGCCAGATAAAGAACACCCTCCAGGAAATAGGGTCAAAGTGCATCTGTGTCAAAGTCAACAATCAAGACTTCAACAGAGTAAATACAGAGGGTTTACCACAAAATGTAAACCACTGACAAGCCTCATAAACAGGAAGACCATATTAGAAATGACCAAAAACATCTTTAAATTTGTACCAGAATGGTGGGAAGAGATGAGTATGGAAAAGGGAAGGAACTGCTCACGATCCAAAGCGTACCACCTCATCTTATGGTGTGGGCTTGTATGGTTGCCAGTGGAACTGGTTCCCTTGTGTTTATTGATGATGTGACCGCTGATAAAAGCAGCAGGATGAATTCTGAAGGGTATAGGGTTATATTATCTGCTCACATTCGGGCAAATGCTTCAAAACTCATTTGACACCACTTCAAAGTACAGATGGAAAATTACCCCGAAGCATTTTTCAAAAGCAACTCAAAAGTTTTTAATGGAATGTTCTGCAATGGCCAAGTCAGTCACCTGACCTGAATCCAATCGAGTAAGTATTTCACTTGCTGAAGGCAAAACTGAAGGCAAAATGCCCCAAGAATAAGCAGGAAGTGAAGACAGCTGCAGTAAAGGCCTGGCAGACCATCACCAGGAAGAAACCCAGCGTCTGGTGATGTCTATGGGTTCCAGACTTCAGGCAGTCATTGACTGTAAAGGGTCTGCAACCAAGTATTAAAAAATGACCATTTCATTTAGAGTATCCAATTACTTTTAGTCCCTTAAAACGGAGGAGCCACATATTAAAAGTGCTGTAATTCCTATACTGTTCACCTGATTTGAGTCATTATTTGAATTCAACTCCAATATACTGAGGTAGACAGCTAAAATAACAATAACTATGTCAATGTCCAAATATTTATAAACCTGACTGTATGTAACATTCACTTGTTCATTCATTCATCTTCAGTAACCTGGTTAGAGTCATGGTGGAGCCAGGAACACTGGGTGTGCAACACTGGGTGGGAATACACCATAGAGAGGACTTCAATCCACTGCACAGCACCATGCACAAACATATTCACACATAGGGGCAATTTAAAATAGCCAATCCACCTACTGGCATGTTATCGGGGCGTGGGACAAAACCAGAGTACCTGGAGGAAACCTACATGGAGTCAGGGAAAATACACGAAATTCCACACAGAGATTAATGGAGAGTTTAGTATCTGATCCCAGACTCTGGAGCTGTGAGGCATCAAAAATACATGCTGTCCCACGGGATCAAATATCAGCTTAATATGAAAACATGACTTTCAACCACATAGCATAAATAGACCATATTAAAACCACCCATGGCTGCATCCACAATAGCAGAGCTACAGAATGAAAAATAAAAATTGTTATTTAAGCTAGGATTTGGAGCCTGTCTCTCAAATTCTGTACTAAACAGTGGTTAGAGAATTTCACTGCTAGATTTCTGCCACTTACCCACTACACCTAAGGTAAGAAGGTAATAAATCACAGGGCAATATTCTAGCTGTTATTTGGAATATTTCACTGTCTTTAAACCTGTCAATCCTTTTCTTCGCCCTGTAAATATGTGCTCCGGTAACATACCATTTATCTCAGTTTCTTTTGAGCTTTTAAAGAAAACCTATTCACTGATCTTTCTGTTAATAGAAGGTAGGTTTTAGTTGTGCCAATTATGTACTTGGATGAAGAGGTACACATTTAGAAATCACCCACAGTCCTCCTCTTTTTCAGACTGAACATTATTTTGAGCCATTCTCATAAAAGCTCTGTAAATTTCTGTTGTACTACACACAAAATACTAATAATATCTTTGGCATTTAAAGAACTATTTGGAATTGTTTAAATCTTGCTTTTAAAAAAATATAGCCTTTTTTTTTTTTTTTTAGAAAAATGCACAGGGGTGGAAAAAGCACTGAGAAGTTTAATTTATTTTAAATTAAAGTCACATAAAAAATAATTATGTATCTATAACTGTTAGAAGATGATTTTTTATTTTTTATTTATCTACGCTGTTTTGCCTGGAAACATCATTCAGTCTGTGTAGGTTTGCTGGCCATGTGCATTACTAACACTACATATTGCTAATGAATTAATCAGAAGTAAAATATCTTGTAATTAATCAATATTATCATTAGCTCAAATTTGACTTACTGGCTAGCCAGGTATGTTTGATACTGGAATCAATGCTAGTCTAATCTGACATTAGCAAAGAAAACAGGCTAACGTAGTTAAGTACAGTATGTAGCCACTTAATGTTAGAAAATTAGCAACACTTACAATTAGCAGCATTATTTTTCAGATTAGGTAGAGTTCCTGCCTTCTAGAGAGACAAAGGAGACACCTCATTTTATAAAAGTCTTTGCTTACTCTAGCATATTAAAACATTTTACTGAGGGTATTTTGCATTAAAGTTGATATGAGTACTGTTCTTTTTGCAAATTTTTTTCAAACAAATACAAAGAAAGAAAGAAAAATGAAAAAAGAATGTATACATTATTACAATTTTATGCAAAACAACTGTTTACATGTCTTATTTCTGTTGTATGGCCAGTGTATGAAGGGAATGGTTTGGGATAATAATAATAATAATAATAATAATAATAATAATAATAATAATAATAATAATAATAATAATAATAATCATCATCATCATCATCATCATCATCTTATTTATGTAGCTGATAATAGCTAATAATAGCGAGGATGAGAGAATATGTTTGAGGAGTGGACAAATAATGTAGGAAGTGAGGAAGAGTCAGTTTTAGTACACATTCAGGCCCAGGAGATGAGGTATGTGCTATGATTGTTAAGATTAAATGTTCAATTCAATTGAATTAAATTTTATTTATATAACACTTTTAACAATTGACTCATCAGTATTCAGCTCCAGTAACACACAGTGTGTTGTGTGTTAAAACCATCTTCAGTATGAACATCAGAGTCTTTTTATTATATTGTATTTTATTTTATTCAAGGTTTAGCTTTAAGTCTATAGTATCCAAGTAAAGTTATTGACTGTATAATGAATGAGACTTGAGCGTAAACTATATTTAGCAAGTGCAATCATTAGGCTATCTGTGTGATCCCATCCACAGCGTTCTCACGGCAAGCTTGAGGCTATCACTGAATCTCAATGTAAATTCCCGCCTCTAATTAAAATACAACTGCCATATTTCAGTGGGACGAAAGGATAGATTTTGAAAGAAAGTAAGCATAGATCAGTTTAAAAGTAGAACAAGAGTTGCAAGGAGTTAAACAGTCTAACTGCAACGTGTACATCTGCTTCAGATAATATGCTCATAATATTTCCATTGCTGTGTAGCGTTGCCATATGGGAACATAACCCCAAATACCCCCTAAAATAAAATAACATTGTAAACATTTTTCTTTTTAAGTCATTTGACATGATAAAATGTAACATAACCCAGTTTTGTATGAGAGTATCATAATGTGTGCAGTAGAGGGATATCTGTGGGTTTAAAAATAGCATTTTTCCACAGCGAGCTCCTTCACTGCCTGTGGCCATCCTCCTGGACACGACATGCCACACCTCTTGCATGCTGTTATCATCTGTGGACCAGATCATCATCACATCCTCAATGGCCCCCAGTGATTAGATCTCCATCAGCTGGGTCTGTCCTGGGTGGAGGAGTTCAGCTAAGACAGACAGACTGCACTCCCACTGCACACGTTCCCTCTGGTTGCCCTGCCCTTCTGTCTACAGCTCTGGGAGCAAAACACACGCTGCTACAGACTAATAGTGGGAATAAGAGAGTGTGAGTGAGAGAGAGAGAGAAAGAGAGAATGAATCACTAAGAATTCGACTTACCGGAGAAGTGGGAAGTCGGAGCTCGGAATGATATAATTTTCGACCTCTGTGCATTCAAGGCATAAAGTGAAAAAAAAAAACAAAGCAAAACAAAACACGGATGCCTCCATGTTCTTGTTTTGTTAGCAACAAGCAAGCCAGCTAACTGTGATGAGTGATTTATAAGTGAATATGTGTGTATGTTGATACTTGTATATACAGTAAACTCACTTAAAGGTAAGAAGTGTTGCTTCGTTTACTCCTGATGCTGTGAGCAGCCATGTTGATTTGACATGACTCACTGAATTTGGAGGAACTCGTGGTTGAGAAACTACCCTGAGTTCCTGAGTAGGAGTTTTCAGTTGAGGGAGAGGTTTTTGGTTTTTTTTGGCTTTTCCTGGCCAGAATTACAGGTTACAACTGTTATTATTATTATTATTATTATTATTGTTTTAAGTGTCCTGTATATTTTTGTCCATAAAGGTCATTGACATAGTAATGTCACTAAAGCTCTGTGTGTGTGTGTGTGTGTGTGTGTGTGTTTGTGCTTATGCCAAGCCCATAATGAATTTAGATAAGGATTCTGGTGGGCAACCACTCCAAATAAATCGATAAGTAAAGGCAGTAATTATTTTCCTGGTTTATCCCTTATACATAATTTTCCATAAATATGTATTTTTATTTGTGTGCATGGTCTAAACCACTGACACTGTTAATTAAACATTGTTTTTTCTTAACCATTTAGGGTGTGTCTCACAAGGGGTAACACATACACACACACACACACACACACACATATACACACACACACAAGCTCACGCTGCCACTGTTATCTTTAAGCACAGCAAAATCGCTTTCCTAATGATTATCTCTCTCCATAGTGAGCTTTTTTTATCCGCTTTAGATGTGTTTTCTTGCCTCAGTTCAGATCTGCCAGGAGTAATTACTTCAGCTGTGAAAAGAGGTGCTTATAAGCAGAAAAATAACATTATCTGTTTACTGATCAATGCCTCTGCCCATGGGTGTGTGTGTGGGTGTGCGCTTGTCCCTGTGCGAACATTGGCATGTAATTGTCAAGATGACTTTTTGGAACGTTTAGAATAAAATGTTCTATAGTGGAAAATGACAAAGTTGCATCTTAATTTAAACTGGCAGACCCACTGCACGTAGTCTCATAGAGAACATTTCCCTTTTTAGACACATGTGCATGAATAACTGTGTCATACATGAGGCAGTTACTAAAGATTTATGGTCGACTGCAGGGGTGGACTTTGTGCGTCTATAGTGATGATTAACAACAACGTTATGGAGGGCATTTCTAGGATAATATTTTTTTACTAGGATGATACATTTTAAGTGCATTAGACAAGTGGCTTATGCTAATGAGAGACATATGAAACACCTCGAATAGAATAGATAGAAAATCCATTGCACTATACAGTACTTGTTGCAATATTCATGTGATACATGCTAACTTCATAGATCAGATTTTAAAAAGCCACACAACTGAACAGAAGAATAGCATGAAAGACCTGCAGAGAATATATTAGTTATTGTTTGCTGCTGTCATTGCAGGCTATAAGACATCCCACTCCTCCAGTAAGGAGCCTCTTGCTCCAGAGGTAAATAAATAATAAGCCGCACCTCTCATGGTCCCTCTGGATAAATGCTTGGTTAAGTGCTTCTCCACCCAATGCATCGCCTACTGCAACAGCAGATTTGTTCAAAACATGGAAACAAATAATACTCGCTCTCCTAGGGAGGAGACAATGAGTTTTCATTTTTGCCTATTTGTTTTTATTTAGTTAAACCCACCTTCAAATGAACCATGGAAACAAAACAAAGAAAAATATGGAAAAACATAGCATCTTATGTATTATTTTCCTGTGTATCTGCAATATTGTCTCAGGCATACCAACGTTACTGTATATGTGCTGTTTGTTCATGAAAATACTTGCCGTTGTGGCTCTCAATAGTACTATTTACAAAGTTTTGTGCTTTAATAATAATAATAATAATAATAATAATAATAATAATAATAAAACCCCAAGCAGCAATCATCGGGGTCCAAGCACTATAGTGTTTGTGAGATATCAACGATGCAATTAATATTAATTATTCAAAATGCCTAATTAATTCAGAAGGTTACATCGACTTGCACAGCCGTCCAACCCACTTGCACTTCCAAAAGTAAATTTCCCTTTTCTCTAAAGACACACATTTTAATCAGCATAGAATCAAACCCTACTTTTTGATTGGAAGTCTGACGCCCAACACATTGAGCTACAGGAAACAGTAACAGTAGTGAGCTTCTGAGTTTTTGGCTGACAGCACTGACATGGGTAATGTTTTATGTTCTAGATGGAATTCAAACAGGCTTTCTGCAATTATTTTTTGGATTTGTTGAAGATGCAACAATGCAGTTGGGATGGAGGGATGCGTTTTGTTTGCATGTGAGGTGCAAAGCTATGACTTTGGAATTGGAATGTCATGGTTCAATGGTTCAATGGTTCAATGTCATGGTTCAAAAATTCAAAAGAAAAAACTGACAAACTGCCAATCTTATCCACCATAGACTTGTTGTACATGTTTTATAGACATCTTAATGGACTAACAGTATAATTCAGCACAATGCAAGAATCAAACCCATGACCCAGAAGTTGGAAGGTGACACCTTGTTCAACAAGAACTGAGTGATATGCCAACATCAGGTGTGTACAGTATATTGTTTTGATTTTACAAATTAACAATTTACATTTGGTAGATCCAGAGCAACTTACATTTGTGCAAGACCAATCCTCATTTCTACCAAAGAGGGTTATGGGCCTTGCTCAGGGGCCCAGCAGTGGCAGTGCTGGTATTTGAACTCATAACCTTCTGATCAGAAGGCTACAGTCTTAACCATTGAGCTACCACCACCCACCATACCACACCATACCACACCATACCACACCATACCACCATTAAAAATTGAAAGATATTTCATTAAAAGTTGAAAGGCCAACTTTGGCATGTTTCATTAAAATTGTGTCCTGAATATGTTTTAATGAGTTAGAGTTGTGGTAAAATAAGATCCACCCTGAAAGAATTTGTTGGCCTATCGCAAAAACAGATGGTTTGGAAATGTCTAGATGTTTTGAGGATCAGACACTGTTAAGCAATTTGACCCCAATCAGTTTTCATAAACGAGAAAGCCTAGGACCACAAACATACTGTATGTTTTGCATATTATGCAAATGAGTTCAAATTCAAAAGAGTGGAGCTAAAGTTTTTTTGTTTGTTTGTTTGTTTTGTTATTCGCATGAACAGGGAATGTGATTTTCATAGCTTGTGGTGGCCATATTGTTTATATAATTAATTAATTAATTTATTTATTTATTAATTAATTAATTAATTAAATGACTGAATACAAACAGACCAGGTTAAATAAGTACATTTTATTCTGGATTTAAAAAGTTTTTTGTTCATAACTTTCTTGCCGACTCCTCCACAGTTTAGAGAAAACCATTTCTGATGAGCTAGTAAGCTGCTCTGCATTTGTGCTTTCAGTTTCATTTTCAAACCTGGGATCAATCAAATTACTGCCAGCAAGACACCATGGCTTCAACATGAACCTCTTTCTCAACAGCTACACAAAAGCAGTGACCAAAACATGCAGCATCTGTCCCTGGCCGGGACAGACCTGCAAGACATTTACTAATCACAGCTTGAACCATCAAGTTGGGCCATGCCTTGGATTAGCACGGATGACAACATAAGCCAGGCAATTGCCAAAACCAACAAATTAATCAGCATTACAGAAAGCCACCTGGTTGACGAGAAGCTCAAAGCAATTGACAACACAGCAGTGCCCTATGGCCCTACTGGCTAGAGGAATTGTTCAGAGACAACAGATGGTGGAAGTGTCCCTATTCTTAGCAACACACACACTCACACACAGCATTGTGTTCGCTTTCTCAGAGAACAGACCGACTCCACAGGTGCATCAAGACATCCCACCTGGTCCTAATCACCAAGAGCTAACAGGCTGGCCACTGAGGCAGATGATGACATGTCCAACAGCCTCCAGAAATCTTCTGAGAGACTGCCAGTCGCAGGAAACAGCATGTTGCACACATTCAGAGGGGGCAGTGCCACTGTCTTGGGCAGTGCCCCATGAAGCCCATCTGGAGGATGCTTCCTGCTCAGGGTGTGGACAAACTAAGCTCAGAGTCCTTTGCACATTAATCTTATGTCCCGGCATTTCATCAACCTGGGCATCTACATGCGATGTCTTGACTTGAGAAAGTTGAGAGAGCTCATTAGAGAGAATTATTAGAATATGTTATGGGCACAGACCGTCAAAAGGAATGAAGTGTTACTTAGAGTCTAATAATGGAAGCAATGAACATTCAGATAAGGAATATTATCCTATTCCACTGGCACAGTCATGACAGCCAAATCGTAGGAGAGGGTATTACAATACCCACAGGCAAAAGTTCTCTGAAGTTCGATGGCGATAATTCATTATAATTACTATGGATGTTGAATCAGATTTTACTATCTGCCTGTATACTTTCATAACCTTCCTTTCACAGACTTTATTTACTGCTATAACCCTGTCAGAATGAGAAAAACCACCACAGTTGCAGCTACAGCACTACCATTAAATCTACAGAAGTTTAAGACTATAGGGAAGTCTTATACACCTGTAATACAATATAGTGAGCTCCTGCTAAAATTGCTAAGAAGGGAATCCAATGTGGCTGGGACATCGTTTGATGCTAACGTTTTACATTGCTAAATTGCATAAAATGATACCTTACTGAGTGATTTTTTTTAATAAAGGCAAATTTTATGTTAAGTTTTATCTAATAAAACATATTTCAAGCTTGTTATTTTCTTGTTCTATTGGTAGATACCTATGCTTATACCAAGAATTAATTTCTGGAAGAAGCAAGATTATCTGACAACCCAACCAGGCCATTTTAAGCATGGAATTACTAAAATTGTCTAAAAAAATAGTCTTAATAATCTTGTATTTGTTTTATCGTAATCTCATGATGAAAAATAGGGTTGATGCAAGAGTAGTCTCTTCATCAGTCTTTTCCATAGAGCGTCTGATACCTAGTGTTCGCTTTTCTGGCCACAAGATTCAGAATCTTAGAGGTTGGGATCTCACTGGCTATTGACACTTCTGTGTCTTGTCTTAGACAGTTATTCAAAGAGTTTTGATTTAAAAAGTGGTGAGTAAACATTGTACTGGTGGGTTGCAATGTCTGTGAAATGGCCTCTTCTTGTGAAAGTAAAAGGCAAAATCTAGAGTCTTGAAAAACTAGAAAAAAGAGGAGAAAGATTGAATACTATAGATAATAGGTGGAAATGGGCTGAGTGACAATGGGGATAAGGGGTCGAGAGGGTTAAAGAAGGGTTGAGGGGGATTTTAAATCCACTTTGTGTTAGCATGCCTCTGGGACTTGAATAATTGATAGAAGGCACATTATGCTTTACGCTTAACACTGTACAGTCACCATTTAACTGCCTTTTGGAATGTTTATTTGTCTCGTCTCTGTCTCTGTTTTTCCCTGCTATGGAGGATGAAACTAAACAGTGGGCATTTTAACGATTCCACAATGACTCTACATTCCGGCAGCTTCCCTCATTCCAGTCTCTACTGCAGGGCATTTGCAACCTGTCAAGTGTGTGTGTCTGTCTGTGTGTGTGTGTGTGTGTGTGTACAATGCATGCCCTTAAAACTGAGCATGAGGGAGATATTAAAAGCCTGCAGATGCTATTGTTTTGTGTGAACATAAAGCATGTATGTGTATATACACAAGTCAGTAACCCAATCTCGTCTTGGTCATATGGGAACTACTCTAATGCCGGCTAGATGGCACTCCAAGGGAGCATCTAAACCAAAACAAAGGCCCCTGCTACTTTTTAATATGTTAAGTGGTGTCAGTGTCCTCTGGCAAGAAAGGCCTGTCACAGGCTAAAAGTCACAGTTTGCCTGAATGTCCTGTAAAGGTCAAAGCTCAAGCACAGGGGTGGGATCTATTCAAGCACATTGAGTCTGGCACTTTGCCCCTGTGCCACAGGGCATGTCAGGCCACACTGACCACTCTACAGTAGTCTGAACCATGTTGGCATTGCACGCTAGTCATCCTGCCTCGCAGCTGATATTTTCCAAGGTTGTCCTTCTCTTGTGAATAAAATAGAAATTGTACAAAAAGTCATTTTCAAACAGTCATTACCTTATCATATAGCTTCTGCTGAAGCAATTTCATACTTTAATTCCTGAGAAGCTTTCTCTCATGCAGCTTTGTGCAATGTCTATTGTAATTGCATGTTATAGCAAAAAAGTGATACAAACAAAATTGAATTGAATAGCGTGGAGGATTTCAGTGAAAAGCTGCCATTATGATACTTCTCTTTCCAATTTAAATTGTACTATTCTACATGATATATGCCAGAATTAATGTAGGTTTTCTAAACCTACGTTTTGCTAAACATATTAAGGGTTGAATTCTATCAAAAGAGATCGCATTAGTTCTTTTGAAGAGGGGGTACATTTCAGTCTGGTGTGGTGAAAAGAAATAATACAGATAAATAAGACTCCACTTATTATTTCTTAGTGTTTTATGTCATTGGCTAGTATCTGCATCAAGGACTAGTGAGCTAACAAGTGTGACATTTGTAAGACTGTTAAAGGTGCTGGCTGCAGGTATGATGTCAAATGATTTACAATTATGATGATGTCAAATGATTTGAAAATTTGCCATTTGTCTGCAATTTGTGCTTGCATTACATCCTGATGATATTCATTCATTCATTCATTCATTCATCCTCAGTAACAGTATCTTCCTGCTCAGGATTGTGGTGGATTGTTCAACAAGATTTCTTATGCTATATTAGATTTCAGTGTAATTGCTACTTATCTATTACATATCTATTAGACATTCTGGTGAATTTTAGTTATTTCATAGCCTAAGCAAGAATGTGTGCAGTCCAGCATTACGCATTTATTCATTGCTATATGTTTTTTTTTTCTCTGTTAAGAATTCTGAACTGGTGGTGAGGGGGGTTGGTCTATAAGGTGACTTCCCATCACACACTCCATCACCACCATCAACTGGAGCAGGAGTACAAGTATGAATCACTGACTGACTGCAGTGCTTGCTGGGTAATGAGAGGTATGGGGATGGAATGCAAAAAGCCTGGGCCATTGTGACATTTGAGGATCAGGATCGAGTCATGCATATTGAGGTAAAGCATGACGCAGTGAATATGGAGGAGGACTGTGTGAACTGAAAGTCATTTTAATAGCTCTAAAGGGGTACTAAAAAAGTGTACTGTGTAGAAAAGGGAAAGTAATGAAAATATTTAAACTCAATTTCAATTAATTAAGTTTCATTTAAAGTAAATAGAACTACTAATATAATTAAAAATGGATTTAATAATTAACTAAGTAAGAGTACCTGAGCATCAGAACCAGCTTTCTAACTGAGCGCATTTTGTTCCTTTAGGGTAACGGGTAATCATGCATGAGATTTAGAATGGTGAAATGGCTTACTGAAAAAACATGCACCTTTTACAAAAGACAAAACAGGACCAGTTAAAAAAGAAAACCAAAATTAAAACAAAAAAAATATCACTAGTTTCAAGACAAATGTGTAGGAAATGGATTTACATTTACAAATAAATGATCTCTCTCTAAATTTTTTTAAATATAATCTCTTAATTTTGTAGCTGATATTATGTAAATATTGTATTCTGCAATATATAAGTAATCATTGCATTAAAATATTGTTTGTAGGGCATTAAATCATTCGCTGCCGGTTATTTAAGAATAATTCAGTATGCGCTTCATCCATGGTCAGGATCACGGTGGAATCCGGAGCCGATCCCAGGAACACTGTGTGGGAGGCGGGAGTACACTCTGAAAGGGATGGCAGTCCATCTCATTGCACCATGCACATTCATTCTCACCTAAGGGCAATTTTGTGAAGCCAATTCACCTAACAGCATGTTTTTGTTTTTTTTTTGACCCGAGGAAACCCACTTGTACCGGGAACCCTGGAGCTGTGAGGCGGCAATGCCACTGAGCCACAGTACCATCCAATACTACTACTACTACTACTACTACTACTATTACTATTACTATTACTATTACAACTAATACTGTGCCAAAAGCTGCAGAGGAGAATAGAAGTGGACCCACATTATGTTGGCACGCATCATAGTCGTGTAGAAGAAATGTGGACAGCAGCCAGTGATCCAAATCAGAGTTCATTTTTAGAACCGTGAATTACAGATTGTTTTCTGCAGATTTATTCATTTATTTATTTATTTACAAGGGTTTTTTTTTTAAGTTTATTAATCATTATGTTATTTTTGGTTTATATAGTGTGCAGTATGTTTGTAATTCCTTATAAAAAATAAAACATTTACTACTACTACTACTGCTGCTGCTACTTAATAATAATAATAATAATTACTACTATTATTATTATTATTATTATTAGTTTACACAGCATATGATTTTTCTTTTTCCTCTTATAAAAAACATCGTTATTTTTTATGTTATTAATCATATTTTTATTATTATGACGAATGAAATCACTCCTTGGTGAACCAATGAGGATGTGGTTGTAGGGGTTTGGGGCAAGCTAAGCTTTTTAAATAGAACCAATCATTTGAAGAAGAAGAAGAAGAAGAAGAAGAAGAAGATTTTAGTCTGGAAAAGGAATACTTGTCCTTGACGATTTTTTAAAAGGGTGTACTGTAGCCAAAAAAGTTTGAGAACCACTCTACATGAGGCCCAGCACATTTGGTTCAATTTATGGAAAGCAAGTCCAGGATCACTAACCCTGTTCCTGTAGATCTACAGTAACCTCATATATGATTCCGGTCCAATCTTATACCACCACACTGCTTCATTTAATGAGTCTACTCGATTAACTGGATCAGCTGTGTTGGATTAAGGTTGGAACTGAATTCTGTAAGAAGTTGTATATCCAGGAACAGGGTTAAAGATCACTGAATTAAACTATGCTATGCACAATGGTAAAATATCTGGTTAAAGGAACAATAACACAGTGAGCTGAAGGTACTGCATAAGCATTCGAAGCAGTAGAGCAATGCAGGTGGTGACATTTTATTTCTCCAGGAACAGATGCAAAACCCCAGGAATCTAATTTGCCCTTAATAAAGGCGAATCCTGCATGGTTAATGTTCAACAGATGTAGAACATGTAGATGAGATGGAAGTAGTACGGTCTCCAACTGTCATCAACATCTACAAAGTATACAAAGCACAGCTTCCTAAGTGAGTTGTCATTCATTCAGGCCAAAAAACTAGAGTGATTTATTTATCAATTTATTATCTGTTTCAATTCTTCTGCATGTTTTTAGGCTACAAGCTTTGCATTGCTAAAGAACTGACTAACTATAGGAGGGAGAAACAAGGACAACAAAGCACTGACAATGTGGTAGTCAAAATACAGTGTATTGCCAATTATTTAATAGGAATACATTAATAATATTTTATAGCAGCAGATGTTGCTTTTTCTTTACATTTGTGTGTCCCAGTACTGAACATTAACATTTAGGGCTGCATGAGAGAAGGCACATAAATTAGCTTTACTTTCATCTGGTTTGATTCTCTCCTGTTCATACACACACACACACACACACACACACAAAGCAATTACAGGTTTAGCTTCAGAGTGGAATATTCATGAGGGCTGAAGTCAGCCCATGTCCTTGGACCAGATGTCTGTGCTTTGTATGGTTTGCTCGCTCTGCCTGTGACAATTTAACATGAGAGAATGAGAGACCTACAACCACCTTGACCAACAATAGTATACCAACCACTTTACAAGCTTCATCACCGTAACTGATGCAATGCTGTTTTTTCATAAATGCGAAACCCCCCCCCCCCCCCCCCCCCCTCTCTCTCTCTCTCTCTCTCTCTCTCTCTGTCCAAACGTCCAGCATGCTCACACACAAACCCTCAGAGCCAAAGCTCACACAGCTCAGCCAGCTGGAATCCACATACCAATGGGTTCCTCTTGGTCATGAAAATAAATCGCCTTTCAACATCTCTTCACACAGCCAGCCAGCCAATTCCCAAAGCTTCCAAAGGTGTTGCCAGGTTGGTAGGGTACCCCTTAGTTTCAGGGGATTTGAAACAGATTTGGCTTCATGTGAAGCTGTTGGCCTTGGCTTTGGGTTGATTGAGCAGGAGAGAACCTGGAGCTACAGAACAAACAGCAGATAGCATTTGACATTTACTCTGGCTCAGCATCTGAGTGTGACGGTTATCAGTGGAATTGGGAGGTGGGAGTCTATCTGATGGCTTTGCTGCTGATAGAGACAGATTGGATTTGAATCCTAAACCAGTGTTACTTCCGGTAACCATATGTTTTCAGCAAAAAGTATGCGCTTGCTTTGGATTCATACGGATTTGCATTCAATGTGAGAAGACCGCCATATATTAACAAAGCAATGTAATCTAATTCTTTTGACTTCATGTGGCACTGAAAAAAGTGAATTTCAGAAGCTGAATTGTGGTATAGAGAGACAGCAGAGAATTGTTCATTAGTCATTGAGTTCAAAACTAAGTATGTAATTCTATTTAGATGAGATGTAAAGAAAACATGGCAAAATAAATGACCTGCCTCATGCTGCATATATACATGATAAATTAATCAAGGACACTGAACACAGTGTTCTACTCTAGATGACTGAACTACTGATTAAGCAAATGAAATTATACACAATATCTCTCATGTATAGCACAGCAGCAGAAAATGAGTGAGGAAGATGCATCATCCAAACGCCTAAAGCAGCAATAGGGACCAGAGTTAAATTTCTTGGCCTTGCAACTCTCTGAAGGGTTGCTAATTCCTGCCTTCTCTCTACCTCTTCCGCCTCCTCTTCCCCTCACTAATTCACTCCCTGCGACTCCTTTAAGTTTGATTGCGGGAATTAGTGGGAGGATAAAGATGCTCTTGATCTCTGGCTGTGCTCGTACGTTCTGAATGGAGCTCCAATTAACAGCTGCGCACCTATTCATACAGACGTCAGAGACGTGCTGCATGCGGGTCGAGTCTGAGTCGCTGTTGCTTTAAAGGTGAAGATACAGTTAAAGGAATCAGGTGATTAGATCAACTTAGCAGGTCATATGCTCATTCAGCTACCTTTCTTAACAAAATACACGCATACACATTCACACACTCACACACACACACACTCAACCCTTACACCCTACAATGGTGGAAGGCTTTTGAAGTGTTTTTCCAAATCCTAGCCACATACAAAGCCAGTACGAATTAATAAGGTGTGTGATTGCGGTAGTCCTGGCTAACACCTTGTCAGCCTCCATGCTCTATGCCCATATTCTCTCTCTCTCTCTCTCTCTCTCTCTCTCTCTCTTCTTCTTCTTCCCTTCCGTCTCACCCAAAGTACAGCTCTCTCCTCGCTCACCAAGAGACTGACAGGGAAATAACTATAATAACATTGAAGTGAATTCTTAATGGAGCTGACATGATGGAAAAGAAGATGAAGGTCAAAATGCATAGTGTGTATTAACAATAAATGGTGATTCACTATAAAAAGGGGGGAAAAAAACAGTAATGTAGTTTGACCTACGTAGGTTTAGTCTTTAAATTCCTTCTTCAAGATTTAATCAGGGTACAATGTATAGGTTGGTGCTTTGTGCTTGTCATGCTAATGCTGTATTGACAACATGCACAGAATAATTTGTAAGGAACCAGAGGACTGTGCCTTACTCTTTTTCCTCTCTAATTACAAGACTAACCGGCAGTTTCACTAACCACAAGCCAAGCAAGCAGTGTGAAACAGTGCAAGGTTCAACAACTACAACACATCTGTCTTAACAATGTAGATATAGCAACATTATACTTGTCTTAGTGTAGGACTTCTTTATAGTGTTCCTATTTGCTCTCTCTTCCATTCTCTTGCTCACTCTTTCCAAGTGTATCGCCAAGTGTAAGACAGAAAGAGCTAGTGACAGCCACTTCCCAGCAGCCCCGCTCCCCTGAGCTCTCGTTAAGCTGGCCTTCAGAAAAGCCAGCCAAATTACAGTGGTAGAACAACACTCTCTTTGACACAGGCTTTTTCATCGGAGAGTTATACATTTGGGAGGGAGACAGAAAGAACATACGTACATAGAGAAAGAAAGAGGTGGAGGCAACCAAGGAAGGATGTTTTAAAGAAGCACTTCAAGAAAACAGTCTGCAGAAGTGTTTTGCACTCAGAACATCAGGACACCGAGGAAAGGAGAAAAGGAGAGTCAGATAGCATCACACAGTTACACCCAACTCATCAGACCTTTTGTAATATGCTCAAATAATCCCAGAGAGGACCTACCAATTAACTCACCCATTATATTCAATTAATTAAAGAGAGATATCTTACAGGGACATCACATTATACACATTATACCATTTCAGTCAACGTTATTTGTAAGTCATGGTTCACCATTGCCCGCCAAAATAGCAATAATGAACAAAAAAGAGTTGAATAAAGCAAGTTAGATGCTCCACACCAACGAACACATTTTATCCAACTTATTTAAATAAAGCTGATTTAAATACAAGCTTCTGGAGAGTCAATCACAGCAAGAAGTTAGTTAACTTTGTTAACTTTCAGTAAAAGATAGACACCCTTTTAAATGCAGCCAGTGTCACTAAAGTCTATTTGCTTTCTGCTAGGGCGTAATTTCCTGTTTTAATGTATTGCAATTGCAACCTTGTGAGGAAGTGTGTACTTTTGGTAACCTTGTCTGTCAAAGAAGATTGATGTCTAATATTAAAAATGTAATGTCAAACTGAGGACATACGCAATTTATTAGTTTTTACGTGATGTGACTGCAGATGACGTCTGAAATGCCATTTAGAAAAGGTCTAATTCCACTAAAAGGTCTAGTTTTTTTGGGGGGGGGCAAAGCTAGCAATTATTACTTAGTAATAACCAGAGCAGGTGTTTTGTGGCAGTTCATACCCTACCCTAGTGTTCAGGTCTCAGATATCTCCCCAAACACCCCACCTACCTAACCATGAGATAATGGAAATTTACATAAATTAAAACAAATCATAAATATTTATCTAATAATAATTTGCACAAATTTACCCGCATAACTACCACATTAAATATTATTACATAAGTGTAAATGGCATATACCAGAATTAGATCCCTGCTGCTTGTTGCACAACAGGGAGCTTCATAAGCACACCAATCAAAAAGCAAAAAGCATCAAGTTCAGTCAATGACTGCGAAATGCATGTTATGCAAAATGCACGCATAATTCAAACCAGAATTATATATCAAACACGAGGACAACCACTTTTCTGTATGTTTTAGAAAGCTATAAATCAGTGGGGTGCATCAATTCAAAATGCTTCAACCTAGCGAAAAGTACAAAATGTAAAAAATGTGCTTAAGGTTATCTAAAATGTCAGCAGAGAAAAGTAATGCAAAGATAATAACAGTTGCCACGTAGTGGTCCCATAAACAGGAAATGCATGCAGCACTCTCCTGGTTAATGTGGGATTCTGGGAAAGAGTGGGGTCCTTCAGCTGCATTGTGGTGTGTGCCAAAGCTTGGCTGAAAGACGGAGCAATACACAATTTTACACCTTCCCATAATGTCCCGTATTACCAGTTGTTCTGAACAGAACTAGTTACACTGCATGCAAATATTCATATCTATTTTGTGAGTTTGAGGTCAAATATTAGCTGAGTGATTCTGTCCTGGACCTGGTTGTTTCACTTCAGGGATGTGATGCTTAAAAAGGTAAGCATGAAGACTTTTTAAAAGACAAACATCATGGTTATGTGGAGAAGCAAAGAGGATGGTGATCAGCCAAGAAGCACTCGAGAATGTGCAGCAGAAACTTTGTTTGCTGGCCATCTTGACAGAAGGGTATAAAATAAATAACATAACAAAACAGCTGAAAAATCATTCACAGCATCAGTTTTACCATTTTAGTCATAAACAAATGAGTCATAGATGGTGTCAGCAGGGATGCCTCTGCCACCCAGAAGTCTAGTCCTTCTTGTTACTAATATGTATCCCTGAAATACCATTAAAATAAACTTTTATATGGAAGCTAGAAGAAAAACTATTTCAGACTTTTGACCTTGCTGTGACCTTGATCCCCTTTGGATCAATTCCAAAATCGAATCAGTTCACCTGCCTGTTCATTCATTTACAATTCCATATAAATTTCACTACATAGTGGCAAAGGCATAAAAAATCTCACATTCAGTAGTGGTCTCAGACTTGATTTGTTTAAAAATAAAAATTATTAAGAATTTATTTGCAACTTCTAATTTAGGCAACAGTGTTGTACTTCAAAAAACTGACCTCAGTCAATATCACAATATCATTGAAAATAAAGGGGAAAAAATAAGAGAGCTTGTTTTTCTTCTCGTGTTTTTCAAGAAATTTGTATGATGCAACTTGACTTGTGAAACAGTCCAAATATTTCCTAGAGGTCAATGGGTTCAGGTCACAGGGTTGAGTGAATGTTGTGGGACGAGATTTAAATGCACATTTTTCGTAACATACAATGGATACCTTATGGAAAAAGACGTTTCAAGCATGAGACATCGAATGGATTCACACATGAATGCAAAAATAATACGATTCTTGAAGTATTTTAATGATTATATTTCAAGATTAAGTGTAGTTACAGTGGGTTGGGACAGACAAAAATGCTGTTTCCTAAGTGTTGTAAATAGACACAGGTGTAAAATGTCTTACTTTACATTCAGTATTGCACTGCAGTCAGTGCAGACCATTTTCCCATAGAACTGCTTCCCTCCTCTCCAAACATCTCTGGAACAGCTATGAGGTGTGTTTAGAAAAAACACAAAATATCTTGGAAAATTCCATAGAAAGGCAAGGCAATTTTTGGCAAGCAGTGCATTTTTTTTTTTCAGTTTAAGTGAATTAAACTGGTTTAAAAATCATATCCACAATATACCTAAGATAATAAAACTATAGATAACTAGGTGATCATGAATAGTAATGTTTGAAGTGAAATTATTACAGTTTATTTAAATAAATCCATCATTACATGGCTATCATTCTAAAAGCGGTGTTATATTTTTCAGCATCCAGTGACAGACACTATTCATGTAACATAGGCGTGGGTTTGAAGTCAGCATCAAACTAGCTTTAGAATAATAGTTTAATGATTCTGTTTGTGCTGTGGCCAAAAGCTGTGGGGAGGAACAGAGATCCATAGACAGGATGGAGAGAGATTGCAGTCATTAAATGTTGAAGCTGTTATACCTTCCTCACTGCATTATGCCTTTTTCACACTATATGACTTTGGCTCTGATTTTATTATTGGTTGCGGTTTCCAGATGTTCTGAGGATATTCTAAACTAGTTTTGGAGTGTGGTCAGGGAACAGTGGAGAAAGACCAGCACTGTGCAAATGTAACTTAAGAATATTGTGAGAAGATAATATTTAGTAAAGCATGTGGAGAGTACAGAGTGGACACTGGTGATATTTTCAAATAATTACATTGAAAGGACAGTAGTGCTATGCTATGAGGGTAGCGTTGCTACGTCACACCTCTGGGGTCCCGGGCTCGATCCTGAGCTCGGGTTACTGTCTGTGTGGAGTTTTGCGTGTTTTCCCCGTGTTCATATGGGTTTCCTCCCACTGTCCAAAAACAAGCAGGTAGGCGCATTGGCTATGAACCACTAGGTGTGTATAACCCAACCCTAATCCTAACCCTATGTCCAGAACTCCAGAACTTTTAACTACGTTAAACTCTAGAAAAAAACACACTAGAGTTTGGACTGCAATTTGACAGATCATATTTACCTCATATAACTATTTCCACAACCAAAAAGCAGAACAGCCTTGTTTTTTTTTCCCCATTCTTAGACATCGCATGAGGAAAAAAGAAAAAAAAAAAAGAATAATACTAATAGGTGCAGTGGAGAATTTAAATGCATGACAGCAGGAATATTATGTTTATCTATGTGTACATGTCTGCAGTACAAGGAAATGCATCTTTCACACATAACAACCTGGTGGTGTCAGAGGGCCTGGAATATAAACTCACTGGTGCAGAACCTTAACCACTGTCCATGCATGCAAGCTGGAAATACTCCACTTGTATGCAAATGAAAGAGAAAAAGAAAAGCGCTATTCTCTCAGGGTCATGACTACTTGATGCATTGACAGCTTAGAGTAAATTTCGCCTCACAGTCAGAGTGAATGTCTTTAAACTAACTCCTGCCAGAATCAGTTGGGCCTCTTGGCAAATTGGTATTGATGCTATAATATTTGCTGTGGGTAATAGTGAGCCTGCTGTTGCAAACCCATTTACATCGAAATTGTAGTCTCCATTATCAGCATCAAAAGCCAAACAGATGACACGGAACGAGGGAGCGTGCACTGACGTTTGATTGGTGCTGGCAAATGTCACTGAGAGAGGCCATCTCGCCACTCATCTGTTTTATTTTCTCTGTTTGCTAAATGTGAGATCAATGTTTAGTGCGTCTCTTTGTGGCCTCGTTTTAAAACTGTATTTATGTATTAAATATTTAAGCTTGGCTGTCAGTGAACAAAGTGTATCTCTTTCAGTCTGTCTTGTTATGTCTGTCTCCGTCCCCGGGTCTTTGTCGCATGTGTCACAAGCTGTACAAATGTGGGCCACATGACAGCTTTTAACACAATGATTCGCCTTGAAAAGCCAGCAGGAGTCCAATATCATCAGACTGTATGTATGTGCTTTTTTTAAAACACCCCAATTTTGTAGCTGATAGAGGTTTTTTTTTTTTTCTTGTTACCACATGCTGTGTTGCTTTGAAGTTGACAACAAAGAGGCCTTAGTTTCCGAGTCGTACTGGAGGAGAAACTTAAAGAGCTTACCATTAAGAGAGCTGATAACTGGTGCATGAAGTGCTGTCATTGCTCCCTAAAGCATTTCACATAGTTTAATTATCGCCGAATGGAGCCTACAGTCACATTATTGGGGGGAAAAAAGTCCCTTTTTTATGAAACATGTCCTGTTTGATCAAATATGTAGGCTTTTCTGGCCTCTATGACTCAGGAATATTCAAGATTAGATTTTAATTGAAAGCTGTTGTCACTCCATTTTATCTTAAAGGGCAATTAATGAAAAGTGCAACAATTTATCTGCTTAAACTTGTTTCATGAACTCATCTGACTTGCTATTTTACATGACAATTTTTTTTAAATGTTAGGAGATACAGTGTGTAACAACGTAGTATATGACATCATTTTTGCTTCTGTTTGACTCTACAGAAGCAAAAGTGGTAAGCAAAAGACAGCAAAACAGTTCACAACAAAAATATGGGCCACATTGGATTTCATTAACATTAATTTGATTGGTTTTTTGTGTGTACTTTTGTAATAACTGCAAAATTGTAATTGTAAAATTAGAATTACAATTTGTAAAAGCTTGTTTTGCTTTGTTATGGTTTTAAAAATTAAACGGCATTAATCCTTTATTAATGCCTAACTAAAAAACTACAAGGTAAAAAAACATTATATTATTATTGACAAGTCCATCCTTTCACTTACTACATTACTCCACAAAACCAAGCTGGCAATAAACAAAACAAATAACATGATATACTGTATAAAACTATTTTGCGCTGTCTATATATTGACTGCGAGTCCTTGGGCAAAACAGGATAACTTTCAGTCATAACCTTCAGCATTTATGTGGGCAGAATGTTTCAGCAGCCATCCGTAGTCTAATCCGTAGTCCTAAAAAAGGCCACAGCATATGATTCACATTTTCATACTCATCAAACCATTCAGTGAGCCTCCGTGCCATGTGCATGTGGCACTCTCATCAAGATAGTAATGTTTTATCATAGGATAAAAGAGGACTCAAATCTTGCCAGAAAAATGCCTCATGAGGCATAACAGAGCCACTGTTGTTTTCCACACATCTTTCCTTAATTTGTCACCCATCTGTATTTTGATGTTCATCAAACAAAAAAACAATCTGCCATGTCCTCTTCCTACCACTCATCAGTAAACCAAGCCTGCAATCTTCTGAATAGTCCATTGGCTCAAGTGTTTAGTACAGATATTGAGTAATAAAATGCCATCCCTAAATAAATAAGTGAAAATATAAACAAAGCACTTCATTAAGGCTTGAGATTTTTTAATAATAAATATTTAAATAGAAACTACTGAAAATGGCATGTGTTGAAAGGACTGCTGGCATCATGATGAGCGTACCATTGGCCTCATCACACTCAGGGAGATAAGTACTGTGGAAGATTTTCCAGGCTATAACACCACAGGATTTAGAAAGTATCCACTTCCCCTCAATACACAGGGGATACACAGCAATAAAAGTGGCTGGGATTACTTTCAGAGCTATTATCATCTAGATAAACCCTTTTAATATTGTTGCAGCTAAATCTTTGACATGTTAAGAAGGCAGAAAGTTTCAGATGAAAAGATGACTGCTGTCCTTTCTGTGCCCCCTTTTTCTTATGCTTTCAGTTTTTACATCCGTAAAATAGTTTCATTATTTACAGGCTGCAATAACCGCTCTGCATTCTGGCAAATAAAAACAAATTGTAGTTCTCCAGTCTCTTGATTTTGTTTTTTTTTTTATATTCATTAGCTTAATAAAGTGACAGTGATTACAGAAGTATGTAATAAATTTATTACATACATACTTAATTTCTGTTAAATATATATCTGTTCATGTGCCTATAGGATTACATTCCATAGTCTAATTGTTATTACAGATGCTTCATGAATTTCTATAGAGAACATTTTACTTCTTTAACTATAATCATTTAATTCACAGAAATTGCCCAGTACTAAAGCTGCAACTACTATATGCTGGTTTTCAAATGTTTTTAATACTAAATATTATCTCTTGATATAATGTAATATGCCCACTACATGTTAAATTATAACATTGTCACATTCTGATTCTCTAGCATTAGGTTTCACTAGCTCTGTGTCCCATCTTGGCTACGCCAGTCAAAAACATCTGGATCTACCACTGCGTGACAAGTTCTTCATTTATTAATGCCCCCACAATTATGGACAAATGAAAAAAAAAACTTCTAAACAGACCGATGCTAGGTTGATAGAGGATAACCATATTAAAACATACTAAACAAACTCAGCTAGCTAAAAATAAAGTAGCCAGCTGTTTCGGCTAGCCTATAATAGACAATGAGCTGGCCTGTGTAGGTCTGTTTTTCCGAATATGGCACTAAGGTTTGTAATACACTTCTGTATGACGCTTTTATATCAAAATTGCTGTGCTTTGCTACATCACACATGAAATGTAGCACATACGCCTAATAAGATCCCTTGAGGTCTATTTTTATGCTGGTGCTGGAATAACTTCAGCACGCTGCTAATGTGAGTGAGCGTAAGTCAATTTGTTTCTGTTTGTTCTCACCTGCCATTTTCTTCGTTGGAAAGGAACGTGCTGATGTTTATGGAGCAGTGCAGCAAGAGGCATTTGAACTTATAAAGAGATATGCACTGTCATATGATGCTCACAAATAGTATGCAGTGATAATGTATCAAATTACATTGTGCAATAAACGAATCAATTATTGTCTATAAGTGAGAGAAGCTGGTTTAATTATTACCACTACATTATCACGTGAAATGGAATTGCGTATGATTAACATAATGTTAATGTTTTGTCCTGTGTGCACATTCCTTTTTTTAAAGGAATATAAGAAGCTGATTTTATTAACCACACTTCATACCAATGTTAATGTATTCATTCTCACCCAACCTTTTTTTTTTTCCAGTTTCAGTTCTCGCTTCAAAATTTCCACCTGTGTTGATGTTTATGAAAATTCCAGGAGCATAGGGTTAGGGTTAGGGTTAGCCTTTATTTTTGAGCTAGTGCTATGATCATGAGAAACAGGGGCTGTAGTGTCACACCAACCTGTGGTCCACCTTCTGGATGCTTCAATATAATTCAAACACCGGCTGTGGAACTGCAGAGACCGCAGTTTAAAATCTCATAGCATTAGTCCTAGAAAAGAGCACAGATGAACAAAGGAGTATGTATACACTTCCTAATGAGATATAATAAAGCTAATGATGTGGAACAGCTGGTAACACTGATAAGGGAGATTGGACAGGGTAGAGCAGGAGAAACAGGTAGCACTCAGCTGAAAGCCACACTGAATCTCCTTTTTTGAGTTTAGAAATGTAGAAATAAGAATGGACAAGAAGTAATATGGATCAGCCATTTCTTGAAGTTTTTCCCTTTGTGTGAGTTTGCTCTGCAACTGAGTGGATGCTTCTTCTCACTGATGGACACTGCAGTATCCTCTTATAGCCCTCCTGGAGTCGCCAGGAAACTGTATGAGTCTAATCACAGTAAAGATGGGAGCTTACCACCCTGGGTAAACGCTCTGATATGGCGAGTGGCACTTAGAAAACAAGAACAGACAAACCGCAGTAAAATAAAAAAAAGGAAAAAAGACTAAAAGGAAAAATGGCTTACATCATCAGTAGTCACCGTGGAAACAGGAAAAACACAGCTCACCACCTCTCTCTCTCTCACACACACACACACACACACACACACACACACATACACACACAAATACAAAGCACAAAAATACACAGCACACACAAATATGGCTGTGTGTATGTGTGTGTGTGTTTGTGTACATATGTGTTCCTGTATTCTCTAACAGTAATGATGATGTGCAGGAGAGTGTGTATGACTCACCCTCTCTCACTAGTGGTGAAAGTGGAAATTCAGGTGCTCCGGTGAGACGAGATTAAAGCACACACTGCCATCAAACACCTATAGCGCAGGATCCACACAGTGCGGTGCACAAGACCAAATGCTCTACAATAGCACTGCACACAGATTCACACAAAACACAGGCTCTCATACATATATTTATAGATAAACATGTATCTCAGCATTCTGCTGCAAAGTTTCAAATTCGAAATGAAAGTTTGTTCTGTTGGAATAATGTTTTCTTTACAGTAAGGTCTTTACAGTAACATCATTGAAAGCAAGGTAGATTTTAATTCGTCAGTGTATTCAAAGCGCTAAATTAAAGGGGACTGGCTTTCAACAACGACACACAAATTCCACTAACAAAATATTCAACATGATCATTTAACTGCCTGCAACTAACAAAACTTGGAATACTCTGTAGAAATGCAACATTTTCTTTTCTATTAAAATAGTTTGCAAATGGCTTTTTTTACCCTCTTATGCACTAGGCACATTCAATCTCTCTCTCACTCTCTCGATCTTTATCTCTTTCTGTCTCACCAGTATTGAGCGATACCTTGAACTCAAGCAGTAGTACACCAAATGAATTCCGGACAGAAAGCTGAATAAAGGAACATAAAAATAAAAAAAATAAAAAAGAATTAAAAAAAGTAGCTAATCAGGACAGGGGACGGGCAGAAATCTCAGAGAGACAAGCACCATGGTGCGAGTCAATTACATTTATCACATGCCAGACCGCGTGGCAGCGAAATGAGCCCAAATTATGTAAATAAAATGCAGATTACAAACATACCAATCAAAGACTATAACTGCATGAATTATTGTTCTGGATCCTAACAGATAGCTTCCTCAGCTTTGCATGCCGTCATGCTGTATTTATCTACAGAGGTGCAGGCTTAATTGCTCTTGCTGCTTGTGGGTGTTGGCAGCTATATAAATAAACATACTGGAATTAATGGAAATGCCATATCATATAAATGCTGCTTTATTAGATCGGGGAAGTTATACACAGTTTTATGGAACTGAAAGTAAAAGATCCATGTCTAAATGGCCATAATCTTATCTGTTTCATTAGAAACTACAAAAAAAACTGTTTATAGAAAATGCCTGGAGAATATTTTAACAGGTATTAGGAGTCGCTTTCCATTTGCCTGTTTTTATACAAATTCAAAATTTGCATATAAAAAAGCTGACTGAAAATAATAGTTTTTTGTTTTTTTTAACTTGAGGGACATCATGTTGCCCCTTAAACTATTTAGTGGAATATAATAGAAATATACAACACATGGAAACATGGATGTCCCTATTTTGCTCTTGTATTATGTTTAGTCTGCATCCAAAAAAAAACCAAGTGAGACAGTAAATGGTCTTAAAATGTTAAAAATTTGACTGTATATTAATTTAACACATGCACAAATAAGATGTTCGTCTCAAAGCAATCTGTATTATCGCAGTATAATTGAAGCCTACCCATAATGCCTCTGTGGATGATGGGCTGTGTGTTTGCCGTGTGACTGAGTGGACTCTTCATCTCAGTGATGGGCACTGCAGTCTCATCTCATGGCTGTCTCACAATCTTGACGGAAAATCTGGAGAATGCAGTTCACCAAAAGGGAAAGGAAAGAGGGTGTGTGTGTATGTGTGTGTGTGTGTGAGAGAGAGAGAGAGAGGGAGAGAGAGACGGTTTCACTGTCAAACCGCCAAATGTGATCATTAATAATTATTGTGAGGGAGAGGGAGAGAGAGAGAAAAACTGAGAGGGAAAATAGCCACGAACCTTATCATAAAATCAAACTCACACAAATTGTCCACTGGAATACAAGTAGACACCCTTCAACCCTGCATTCTTATTCTTTTAATGTGCGTACCCAGACCCATATCTGGCAATTTTGCAGCCAGTTTGTCTCTACAGCAATGCACACACACACACACACACACACACACTCAAGGCAGGGGTACATTCAGGCCTTCAGAGCTGCATATTACTTATATTATTAGCAGGGCTCCTCTTGCATGACATTTTATCACAGGCATTTGTACATGCATTGGGGCAAGAGCACAGTGGTCATTTCATTCCAATTTTGGACTAACATCCATAGACCTCAAGGTCTTCAGTGCAATCAGTAGGGGTGCAAGGAGCCTAGCCAATGAAGCAAAAAGAGGAATGACCAATAAAATATGGGCACAAAACACAATAACAGTAACAATGCTTGTTTGTAAATGCATTCTTCTTATCCACTAAAGCAGTTTATGGAGGCAACAAAATAATAATATATACACTATATGGACAAAAGTGTGTAGACACCAGACCAATCACACACATATGTGCTTTTTGAACATCCCATTCCAAATTTCGTCTCTCTTTTGCTGTTACAATATGCACCACTCTTCCAGGAAGGCTTTCCATTAGATTTTGTGGTGTGACTGTAGGGATTTGTGTTCAGTCAGCTACAAGAGCATTAGTGAGATCAGGCACTGATGTTGGTGAGGAGGTCTGGGGTTCAGTCGGTGTTCCAGTTCATCCCAAAGGTGTTCAGTGGGGTTGAGGTCAGGGCTCTGTGCAGGACACTCGAGTTCTTCTATTTCAACCTTAACACACAATGTCTTCATGGATCTCACTTTGTGCACAGGTGAATTGTCATGCTGGAACAGGTTTGGGCCTCTTAGTTCCAATGAAGGGAAATCATAATGCTACAGCATACAAAGGCATTCTAGAGCTTCCAACTTTGTGGCAACAATATGGGGAAGGCCCACATATGGGTGTGAATGTCAGGTGTCCACATACAATATATGTCCAAAAGCATATGGACATCAGAGTATTGAACATCCCATTCCAAAATCATTAGCACTAAAATTGAGTTGTTTGCTCTTTGCTGCTATAACAGCCTCCACTCTTCTGAAAAGGCTTTCCACTAGATTTTGTCTTTGTGGATCTCACTTTGTGCACAAGCGCATTGTCATGCTGGAACAGTTTCGGGCCTTTTACTTCCAGAGAAAGGAAATCTTAATGATACAGCATACAGAGACATTCTAGACAATTGTATGAATCCAGCTTTGTAGCAACAGTTTAAGGAAACTGGTGATATGGTCAGGTGTCCACATGATTTTTGGTCATATAGTGTATTTTTGGCTACATAATGTATATTTTTAATGCTAATACAGCTTTACCACAAGCGGTTACGGTAAAGCATGATGACATTTGTCATGGTGAAGAGGCTTGTGAACAGATCTGAGGGGTGATGTCAGGCAAAGAGTGTTCCTAAGGACCCCAATGAAAAGGTACAAGTAAAGTCTTTGTGTACCCTGCCCAGATTAGGGTTACCAGGACACATCCCTGGAGCAAGGCCTGGGGGTGGGGTCCACAAACGAGTGTCTGGTGACCAGGTCACTCACGTAACTCTGTTGGACTCAGCCGGAAATAGTGACATGGGGCCAACTTATGGGCTGACCACCTTCAAGACGAAGGTGGGGTTCAGGTGCAGTGTTAGTCAGGCAGTGGGGCATGTGATAGACAGTCTACATCCATGCAGTGGAAACTGGCTTTGGGAATGTGTAACGTCACTTTATTGGTGTGGAAAGAGCCTGAGTCATTGTGTTAGATGAACAGGTGTGGACTAGATAAAATTGGGCTTACATCCAGTAATGGCTCTGGTACCAAACTTCTTGACTGGTGGTGGTCTCTTTCCTACTCCAGAGTTCCCACAGGAGATGTGCTGTTAAACACTAGTGGTGAGGAAAGATGTCAAGTTGAAGAAGGAGGCCTTCTGAATAATGGTCATCAAGGGCTCTCCTGATTCAACTAAAAGTTACAGGAGAGTGGGAAGGGCTGCAGCAAAAGCTGCTACAGAAGCAAAAGCTTGGGCATTTGAGATTTTGGAAAAGCCAAGGAAACATACTTTTGGGTGGCCCAAATATATTCCATCAAAGCATGCTGCAACTCAGGAGGGGAAGAAGACAACATGCAAAGGCTCTGCTGAGCAAGTGTGGAGGAGTGTTGCCTTCTGCTGGGGATACATTTGTGCCATGGAAAGAGCACTTTACAGTGGACATGCAGTGGAATACAGTGGACATGCTTTGCACTAAACATCTCCGGTGTTTTGGAGTCCATCTCCACTGTAGTTAGAAACCTTTATAACAAGGCTACATGGGTGGACTAGATTTGACTGTAAATGTTGAAGGCAATGGACAAGGTGGGGTTACCACACCTCTTCAGTGTTGCACAGAAATTTGGTGCAGTGCCTTTGGACTAGGTTGGTGGTCCCTATTTAAAAAAAAAAAAAAAAAAAGAGGACCAGATGGTGTGTTCCAGTTACAGGGGAATCACACTCCTGAGCCTCCCAGGTTAAATCTATGTGTGGGTTCTAGAGAGGAGACTGTCCGAACAGTGCTGGTTCTGCCCAAGACATGGAAGCATGCAGAGCTTTGTGAATCATCATTCTAAGCTGGTCATTATTTTTTTTATTTGGAGAAGACTTGTGATCCTGTGCCTCGATATTTGCTATGGAAGATAATGCAGGAGTACAGGGTAAGTAGGTTGGTACTTTTTTGATACAGTCTCTGTATGGGTTGTGTTTGCTTTATTGGCGTTACTCTGAAAGGTGGGTGTCAGACTCTATCAAGGGTGTGTTTTGTCTCCACTCCTATTTGTGGTTTTCATGGATATCAAGATGCAGCCAAGGTTGGAGAGGTGCCCAGGATGGCAGGGCTAGAGGTAATATCCCTGTCATTAACAGATGACGTTGTTCTCTTGGCACCATCTGAAGTGGACCTCCGAAACGCACTTGAGCCTGTTGCTGCTGAGTGTGCAGCGGCTGCAATTAAAATCAGCACCTCCAAGTGTGATGCCATAGTTCTCTCCTGGAAAAGAGTGGAACAATCCCTTCAGGTGAGGAGAGAGACATTGCCCCAGGTGAAGTTTTTTTTTTTGGAGGGGGGGGGGGGGGGGTATTTTGGGATCCTCACAAGTGACTCACAAGTGACTCATAAGTAATGGAAAAGAGCATGAGATTGGAAATGGATGAGTGTTACAGTCTCTGTACTGGTCTGTGGTAGTGAAGCATGAGCTTAGTTTGTGGACAAAACCATCTGTTTACCAGTCAGTCTACATCCCTATCCTCACCTATGGTCACAAGCTGTGAGTAGTGGCCAAAAGAAAAAGGTCTCGAGTACAGGTGGTGGAAATTATGTTTCTCTGTAGGATTGCTCACCATAATAGGGTTATAGCCATCACAGTCAAAAGGGCTGTGGAGTAGTGCCACTGCAACTATTAATTGAAAGAAGCCAGTTGAGGCAATTTGAGCACCTTACAAGGCTGCCCAAGGGTTGGCTCTACCTAGAGCTGTATCAGGCATGCCCCACTGGATGAACACCCTCTGACAGACCCAGGACCAACTGGAGAGATTATTTCTGACAGTTGGCTTTGAAACATCTGGGCATCCCCAGGAGCAGCTGGAATCTGTGGCTGGGTAAAAACAATTCTGGGCTGACCTTCTCAGTCTGTTGCCACCATGATTCCCACCAGGAAACACAGAAAGAAAATGAATCAATGAATGATGATGTCAGAGAAACTAAATTAAATTATTGTTTTTTAAAACATTCTCTCTTCATATACTGTATGTTCTGGGGAATTAATACTAACTAGCTTAAATATGCAAACTAGAACAGATTTTTACAAAATTAAAATTGAAAAGCTTTCCCCTACACGTTTACACAATTTCATGCAATTTCACAGTCAAACTGCCAAATATGATCATTAATAATTATTGAGAAAGCTATAATCCATGAGGCCTGAGATGCCAGATAGATGGAGCAAAGAGAGAGAGGAGGAAAGAAAGGGATGGAACACAGTGTGCAGTCTTCACACTTGGCACGGTCTGTTCTATCCTTGGCACAAAGGGAGGAGTGAATGAATCAACCCGAACACTCTGTCATATCACAAGTGTGCAGCAGTGACTTAGTGCAGGAATTTGCTACTCCACTTTTGGCTCCCTCCAGTCCACTGTTTTCATTTAAACCTCAGCACAGGGATTATTTAAGAAGAAGAGATTGGAGAGGGAGAAATGTATACAACTAATAGTAATGACAAGTGACAAAAGGGAAAAAAGCTGAAAGACAGAGAAAAAGCAGAGAGTGAAAGATTCAGCTACTCACCACTGGTGAATACATCAGTGGTCACATCAGTGGTAATCAAGATGATCATGGTCATGGTGGACACAACACTGGAAATCAAGATATTAATGATAATATTCAGATAAAATGTCCTGAGGAAGTATATGTATATTTTATTTTTTGTTTTAAATATATATGTATTCAGAAATCATTCAGACCCATTTGCCTTTTACTTATTTTGTTAGAACCTTACATTTCAAAGCAAGACTATTGTTGTTTTCTGTTTGTTTTGCATTTATTTATTTTGTGCTCATGTCCAACATAATGGTAATCAAGTTCCAGAATGATCAAATGCAAATGAGCTGCATCTGAGTTTAGCTTCGAGTGCCATAGCAAAGGGTCTGAATACTTATGTGAATGTGACATTCCAGGGTACCTATCTATCTATCTATCTATCTATCTGTCTATCTATCTATCTATCTATCTATCTATCTATCTATCTATCTATCTATCTATCATTTTAATGATGGAGTATTTTTTACAACATTCATGATTGAAAATAATATTAAATAAACCACCAAAGTCACAGTAAAACTGTAGTGTTAAAAAAGGGCTCTAAATACTTTCTGAATGCACTCCACATGTATATACTGTTAAGGTCCCAAACCCTTTCCAAACCTCCATAGCTTCCACTGAAGTGTAAAACCTGTGTTCAAGTGCCAGCGTAAACATCTAAACAGAGAATCAAGCAGGGTGATGAGGGGCTGAAGACTTAAGAGAAGAAAGAAAAGGCAAGAGTGACGAATTTCCTTCATCCGGCTCATCTCAGCTTTTCAGACTCATATTTTTATCAGAGAGATGGTGCACTGTTCGCTTTCTCCCTCCCACTCCTATGACTCTATTTCTTTTTTTCACTCTCACACACAATCATACCCACACATACATACACATGCAACACTGTGTTTTTTCTCTCACCCCTCCTAATGTTTTCTTATTAAACCCAGCACCCAAAAACACCCAATTAGTTATGAGGTATTTAGTATGCATTGGCATATTTCATTAAAAACTAATTTGTTATCAGATTCTAGGGAACATTAAAATTAATGCAACACTCAAATGAAACATCCTAATGCACAACTGAAAAATCATTAAGTTAGAGACAAACACTGTGGCCTCCCAGTGAAAGGGGTAAGAAAAGAAAGGAAATAATAGAAAACAACTGTAAACATTCAATTAAAATTGGGGTCCTTTTGATCTATTTCAGGAACCTTTTCTTCCTGTGTGCACAATGCTGATAAAGTTTGGCAGTATCTGAACTTTCATTGCATAGACTATCTTCACAGACTTAAAAATATTCCAAATTTAAAAAAATTGCTCTCTAGCCTAGGCCTAGCCATTTGATTTAAAGACTTGCGAATTTCGTAAAGTCATGTACACAGCATAAAGATACAGAATAATATGTAGCACTCAGGGGGAACAGACAGCCTATTAACAATAGCTAATGCAGTGATGAGCCACAGTCACACACCACTGCTTCATAATGCTGGTACTGGATTCTCCCTGCCTTGCACATTTTAATGTTTTCCCTATTCGCACTGGGCTGTTAAATAGTTAGATCAGTTAAAACAGTACAATGCACAGGGTAGTGAAACTCTAGGTGTAGGATTGGGAACCACTGGCAAAAATAGCAGCCTTTGTCACCCTCACAGGTTCTTCACTCTCCTAGAAAGCTCACAGGGTGAAAAAAACAGGTGATTCTCTCTCCTCAAACCAGGCCAGTGCTGAGATTAGTCTCACGGCAAGGTAAAATCCTCTCATTTCACAGAGTGCCAAAACAAATGGACTTGAATAATTAAATCAGTTCATTTGCAGTTAAATGAATTGTTAGGGGTGAAGAGAAGTGGGGACAGAGATGAAAACACGATGAATGAAATATAAATCTGTGATTACACAGTAATAGCACAGGACAGTACAGAGTCTAGCTTGAGCCAGCTCTCAAAAATTGCCATTTCCTGTTTCAGACACTATCCTAAGCAGCTTTTGATAGTCATCTCATAAATATCCATGGGAAGAAATTTACTACTTTGAGCAATATGGTGCAAAACACAAATACAACACAATCATCTGGAGGTCTGAAGTTCGAATCCCAGCGATGCCACAGCCATCTATGGCCTGGAGTCGAAGAGAGCAAAATTGGCCATGCTGTCTGGGAGTGGTGGCATTCTCTCCCCTATTAATCACAGAAGCACTAGCCAATCATAGGCAACTGTGAGCTGATTATTCAGAAGAGAGTGGATAGCGCTTTACTCCGAGTGTGTTATGCCCCCCTTTGACACAGCATGAGCAGCAGAAAAGATGCTTTTGGCTGGCTTCACATGTCTCAGAGGAAGCACATGATAGTCATCATGCTCCCCAGTTGGTAGCTGTCATATAATGGGGGCTAACTGGTGGGTGGGACTTGGCCAAGTAATATGGGGAGAAAACTGGGGAGGGGGGAAAAAGTGTAAATAGTGTCCTCCTTCTGCTCCTTTTGAAGTGACTCTCTACAGAAATTAAATAAAGTACTTAGATGTCCTCAGAATTATTTAAAATAAAATATCTAAAAACTTAAAAACTGCTTAATTGATAAGTATTCACCCTGCGTGTGAATTGTTCTTTTGCAGCAAATACAGATTTCACAGTCTCATATGTGTCTATACGAGCTTTGCACATTTAGATTTTGGCATTCCTCAATGTTTTCTCCAAAGTTTTCTCCAACTCTGCCAAATTAGATGGAGAGTGTTGGTGTACAGCAATTTTCAGGTCATGCCACAGATTTTTAATTGGATTTAAGTCTGGGCTTTGACTCAGCCATTCCAAAACATAAACTTTTTTCCAAGCCATTTTTTTTTTTTCAAACAGTTTGCTTATATTTAGCTCCATCCTTGGTGCCTGTGATGGCAAATAGCATTCCTGTTCCTCCTGCTGAAAAGCAACCCTAGATGATGCTACCACCAACGTGCTTGATCATAGGAATGGTGTTACCTGGTGTTCTAACATGAAAGTGGCTTCCTTCCGGCCACTCTCCCATAGAGGTCGGATCTATGAAAAGCTGATGACACTGTTGAAGTCTGCACAGCTTCTCTTATTTCAGCCAGTGAGCTCTGTAACCCCTTCAACGTTGCAGCTGGCTTCTTGGATACTCCTCTGACTACTGCCATTCTTGCCCAAGCACTCAGTCTTGGTAGCATCTGGCTTGTGGCATATTTTTCCACTTTCTTATAATGGGTTTCAAAGTGCTCCTAAAAATGCTTTGCTGATGTTTTAATCACCTACTCTATTTTTTTTCCTCCTAAAAACTTCATCTAGAAGCTTCACAGGTACGTCCTTGCTCTTCATGACAGCAGGACTTATCTGCCATTCTAGCTGTGAGACCACCCAAAGTCAGAGATATTTATTGTGAAAGCATACAATTGGACACAGACTGAGACTTAAATTCTCTCATGCTAGGTGGCAGTATCAGGAAGTAAGTTCTCTCCAACGTTTCCGGTCTCCAGCCAGTGTCTCAGTGTCATCCCATGTGTCAATGCCCGCAGGTTTGGCTGAACATTCTTGAGGATTTAGATCTTAATTATTCTGCATAGGCACCTCTACTGGAAGATGTCGAGCTTCTCTATCCAGGTCAGTTGTCACAGTTTGCAGCTTCTTCCTCCCTCAGGCGCTGGTCAAGGGCTTTTTGCAGTCACTGCAATAGGACCACACAGAAAGCCTTCCCAGGCACAGAGAGGAGCGTGATGCCATGCCAGTTGGAGCATTCGGAGATGTTAACTTTCTTTAGGATCTTATCTTTCGCACTTCATCGCTAGTCTTCTGGGACGTCTCGGCTTTGCCAGCATTTGTTAAACAGTGTCATCAGCTTTTTGGATATGGCCTTGCCGCCGTGCTTCATGACCTCTGTGAGCATCTTGTCCAAGCCGGCCGTCTTGTTGTTCTTGATCGTGACTTCCACCTCCTTGGTGGTGATTTTGCCGGGGTCCACTTGGAGCTCCTCTTTGGCTTTGTCTGCCTCAAAGTTGTAGGTGGTGATTTGGGGTGGTCGAGTAAGAGTTTCTCAGAAGTGTCTAATCCACTGCTTGTTTTATTCGTCTTGGGTGATCAAAAGCTTCTTGTTCTTGTCCTTGATTGGGACACTGGAATTGCTGCTTGTGCCAGTCAGCTCGTTGACAATGAGGTAGGTCTTTGCATCATTTCAGTCAGCCACTTCCTGTGCTTCATTCTCCTTCCACTGCAACCATTCTTTCCTGTCCCTCCGACAGCTTTTCTTCACAAGTCAATCCAACTGCACGTATCACTGGCTCATCATGTCCAATTCTGCTGCACTCTTCGCCTGCAAGCCCCAATGGTGTCTCTGATGTTAGTCCAGAGTTTCTCCACATCCTCCATCGAGCAATTCAAAGCAATTGCACAGTGCCAGAGTGAAGGTGTCAGCAGTGGCAGGGTCCTTGAGCTTCTCCACTGAGAAACCACTGGTTTCTTTGGTGTGGACTGCCTGGTGTGGTTTCATAGTTTAAGCTTGATATCCGCCCTGACTAGATAATGGTCTGATCCAACATCTGCTACGCTGTAGACCCTATCTCCACTTTTTGCTAATGCAGATGAAGTCAATCTCTTTGAGGGTGTGTCTGGTGATGGCCAAGTCTTCTTGTGAATCCACAGATGTTGGAAGTATGTGACCCTGACACATAAGCCATTGTGTTCACAGAACAATATCAGCCATTCTCCATTATTGCTGAGTTGGTCAGAAGACGATTGGGCTCCAATCACCCTCTCGAAGCCCTGTTGATCACCGCCAAGCTAGGTATTGAAGCCGCTGATTAGGATCTTCAAGTCATGGTTTGGGATGTCGCCCATAGACTTTGACCTTCGCCGTGTCTTACCATCGGCATATAAAATTGAATGATGTTCACTTTGTCATGACCATAGGCGAATCGCACTGTAATTATCCAACTGCTGGTGACCTTGCCGTCACTTTTGGTTTGGCTGCTTTTCGTCCACCTGATTTCGCTGATGCCCAGGATATCAAGTTTGTAGTCGTCAAATGCTCACAGTAGTTGGGCAAGTCGGCCACATTCTGATGCGAGTGATGTTCCATGCAGAGAATCTTGTATCCCTCTTCTGGCACTGGACACTCTCACTGGTTTCCTGCAATATGGTTTGGAGCCAATCCTCCACCATGGTAACCAGAATTTATTGATCTTCTTACAGTTTCAGCAGCAAGAGTTGGTTTTTATGGGGATGGGTTGCTAACCTAATGCCCAACTCTCCTCCTTTCTCATCTGGGCTTGGGACTGGCAATGGTAGAGTTGGGCTGGCAACAGCGGAGATAACTGGACACAGGTGGATTTAAAATTAATACTGAGCCTGTGCCCACTGTTTTTGGCTGACAGGAGTAAAACCTGATGTGGTCTTCTGCTGTTGTAGCTCAGTTGTGCATTCTGAGATGCTTTTCTGCTCACTATGGTTGAATTATTTGGGTTACTGTAGCCTTCCTGTCAGTTCGAGCCAGTCTGGTCATTCTTCCCTGAGCACTCTCATCAACAACATGTTTCTGCCTGCAGAATTGCCACTTACTGGATGTTTTTTTGTTTGTTTGTTTGTTTGTTTTGAACTATTCTGTGTCTCTATAGACTGTTGTGTGTGAAAATCCCAGGAGATTCTGATGTTTCTGAAGTTTGATGTGAACATTAACCAAAGCGGCTGACCTATATCTAAATGATTTTATGGAGTCCACTGCTGCCACATGATTGGCTGATTGAATAATTGCATGAATGAGCAGGCGTACAGGTATTCCTAATAAAGTGGTCAGCAGGTGTATTTTAGAACATTTTAAAAAATGCACTAAAAGTGCATTGTTTGCATATGTTATAGTTTACTGTAATTATATGTTATGTTTACAATTTTATATACCAAGGCTATTCAATCTATTCCTCTAATTTTCCTGAACTTACTCAAGTAGCCAAGTCCCACTCAAGCAATCATATCATTTCTATTGCATTTTCACATTTCAACCAAAACTGGAGGAAATCTGTGGGTTAAATTACAGCTAGAGTGCCTGCATGAAGTTCTGCATCTCTTGCAGCAGTGCTGACTGAGCAATGGGAAAAGACAAATATGATATACAGTTGCATTATCCACAGTAGTTGTATGACAGTGAACACGCAAGTTACAATCATTTATTCATTCACTCATCTTCAATATCTACTTTGCTTGCTTAATTTCAGTGAGTTTTCTCTTGTTTATGCTCACGCTCGAAACTATTATGTCTTGGAGCCTGGTGACAAAATATGCCATGGATTTAATTTATTGTATATTTAAGTTTAATATTTTTTTTTTGTTGTTTATTTGTGTCTGGTGGCCTATTTGAAACCCTGCCACTGTCGAAAGTATTGGAACAGCAAGGCCAATTCTTTTGTATTGCTATACACTAAATACATTTGGGTTTGAGGAAAGACAAATATGAGATGATAGATCAGAATTTCAGCTTTCATTTCCTTATATTTACATCTAGATGTGTTAAATAACTTAGAACATGGCACATGATCATAAATATTGGAACATGTGACTGATAGGTATTTCTTGCCGCCCAGATGTGCCCTGTTAAATTGATTGTTTAAAGAATCAATAGCTCTGAATGTCTACTCTTGCTTTAAGTCCTAGGTTTCACCTGTGAAGACCGCATTTGTTGTTAAAAAAAAAATAAACCAACATGAAGACCAGAGAGCTGTATATGGGAAAAAAGCAAGCAATTTTGAAGCTGGGAAAAGAGGGAAAATCTATCACAGCCATTGCACAAGCACTGTGCATACAACAATTTGTCACAATCCACCATTCAAAGAACTCTTCAAGTGCAGAAATATATATGATGTAAACCACTTATCTGATGTAAATACAAGATGTAAACCACTTGTCAGCAGTATGAATCAGAAGGGCAGATTGGAATTCACAAAGAAATAAAGAGATGAGCCACAAAAGTTCTGGAACCAAGATTAACTGCTACTGAAGTGATGGAAAGTGTGCAGAAAGAAAGGATCTGCTCATGATCCAAAACATCAGTTTTGCTCATTGGTCAAACACAGTGGCGGTAGTGTCATGGCTTGGGTTTGCATGGCTGCTTCTGGAAAAAGCTGACTAATCTTTATTGATGATGTCATCAATACTCATGATGGTAGCAGCAGAATGGATTCAGAAGTCTACAGAAATATTCTGTCTGCCAATTTACAGAGAAATGCATCCAATCCAATTGGGAGGAACTTCATCATGCAGCAAGACAATGACCCAAAAAAGCACTGCCAACACAAAAAGGACTTCATCAGGGGAAAAAGGTGGAAGGTTTAAACTGGCCAAGTCAATCACCAGACCTTAACCCAAATGAGCATGCATTTCATCTCCTGAATAGGAAACCCCAAAACAAACAACAACTGAAAGAAGCTGCAGTACAAGCTTAGAAAAGCAACACAAATAAATGTTGTTAAACAGTTTGGTGATATCAGTGGGTCACTAGCTTGATGCAATTATTGCAAGCAATGTATGTGCAACCAAATATTAAGTGTTATTTATTTTAATTTACTTTAAGACTAGCTGTTCCATTTCTTTTGCTTGCCTAAAAAAGTTTTTAACACATATTGATGTAAATATCAGGAAATAAAAGCTGAAATCATCTCATATTCATCTTTTGATCTCAAGCACAAATGTATTCAGTGTATAGCAAAAACAAAAGAATTGGCCTTGCTGTTCCAGTACTTTCGGAGGGGACTGTATATACTATCCATGCAAAGGTTCTACTCTTTCTTGGGATTAAATTGGGATAAAAATTATACTTGTAAGTAAACGTATTACATATTTTGAGTTTAAAAAAAAGGTCTACAAATATCATGTGAAAGCCATCTGCCTGGGAAGGTTCCTCTGAGAAACAAGAAGCTGTCACATCTTCTTCTGCTTATGTAGCTTATCTGATTGACAAGAGAAGAAGCCCATCCTTCTTCCCCACGCATCATCACAAAACAAAATGGGCCTTATTTATCAAGCAAGATATGAACAGACTTATTTGTAAATCATTTGTAAGAGTGATTAAATGTGTGTAAATTTACGCATTAAAAAGACTAACTAATGTAAACCTCGATTGATCGGCTTCACATCATAGAATTTGCAAGGAGTTACTGAACTTTTATATACACTGTCATTTACTGTCAACTTTAAATAAATTCATTTCAATTACACAAACAAATTTAATGAAATTTTCTGAAACCGAATCATTTCATGTTAATGGTATTAACTGAAGAAATATTAAATATGAAAAAATCAAAAGAAAGCAAGCCAACATAAATCTATGAAACAAATAAGACCAGTCATTCAATTAAGAATGCCACTGTAGGAAAGGAGGACAGGATCAGGTGGTGTGTGAGTTGGTTCCATTTGCCATGGCATCTTCTTTTAATATTGTGCAACACTTCTTTATAGCCAGAACTATGTGACCGATAAATGACCGATCTGGTATGTTTCAAGCTGCAATGTGCAATGTGTGTACTCCCTAGTGTGTTGTTGAGTTCCTTTGACAAAGTCGGGCTCCTTTGACATTCTCATTCCCTTCTGCTTTTCCAACACGGCATTGCGGAGGCCGCAATGGTGTTCAAGAAATTTCTAACACAAACAAGGAATAGAATAGACAGTCACTGGGGCACTTTGCTTTGAATGGGAAAATCATTTCTCTGTGTGCTTGGTGTCCATGATCATCTGGGTACAGTATAATTTTTTCCTCTATTTTCATGTCAAACCATTTTTCACCTTGCTTAATTCACATATAATTCACCTTTTCTGTAATTATGTTTCAGATTTTGGCCTTTTCAAGGGCTTGTTAAGCTGTTAAATAATATATATTTTACTGGCATAGACATGAGTGAAAATGACTTCCACTACTACCTCAGT
Organism: Pangasianodon hypophthalmus; assembly: GCF_027358585.1. Taxonomy (NCBI): domain Eukaryota; kingdom Metazoa; phylum Chordata; class Actinopteri; order Siluriformes; family Pangasiidae; genus Pangasianodon; species Pangasianodon hypophthalmus. The sequence goes on from NC_069720.1 coordinate 22,562,681, forward strand.
GAAAGTGTTTTTTTGACTATTTTTTGCTATTTACTCATCATTTTTTGTTTGCTGGGTAATTTAATGAGTCAAGTTGCTCTTACGTATATAATTAAAGAAAAAAAATGCTATTAATACTGGATTTTTTAAAAATGCCTACAATAAAAACTAATAATTGGTTACTAACTATTAAAGATTCCATATACTACATTATACAGTACTATAGTCTACTTCTCTTCAGGTTTACTTAAAAATGCTATTATCACAAGTCAAGTATAATTGAGAGTGCAGCTTGTGGAATGGAGAGTGATTGTGGAACTGTAATGGCTGAAGTACCTTGGGTAGGAATTTGAGAGGGAGAGATGGGAATTTATAGCATGGTATCTAGGATGAAGATGGGTCTTTAGGCATGGTCTTTCTAACAAACTTCAGTTGTTTCATAACTTTTGAAGAGTGTACTTTAATTTGCGTGCAGTTAACTTGGTTAAACTTGTAGTACACCTGAATTACTTTTTCCACATTGCTTGTTAAAACAACTGGAACTCCAGTGTTGTAAGGCACCTCAGTGGGAAGTGGGACAGTGTTTATCTCAGGACACTCTAATTCTGCCCCAAATGCTGCCTACTTTCCAACTGAAAGATAATAAGAGATGCAGGAGCAAGTGTGAGCATTGATTTAGAGAAGTCTGTGTCTTCCCCTAAAGCATGGTCAGACTGCATTTCTCTTCTCTCAGCATTAGCAGCAGATCAGCCAGCAGCCCAAGTCATGCTTTGTGTGCAAGTGAGTTATAATAATGATGACCAGAACAACTCTCTTGCCAAGAACACTGTGTGTGAGCTTGTTATCTAAGCGTTCCTGCAGCTTTATAGCTCCAACTACTCATGTTCACTAACTCCAACAGGTTACAGATCAGTATCTTCTTCCCTCTGCATTTTCAGACCTTATAAATCCATATTTGTAGGAAATTAAATTATAGATGGGAAGAAATGGATGTGTACAACTCTGCAGAGCAGGAGCAGAGACTGTAACAGTGATGATCACAGTGTATGATGCCAAGAAGCTCAGCTCACGCTAATGTGAATGTGTGACGAGAAGCACAAAGACACATTAATGAATTACACCTGCTGTTAACTCTCCCCACAGGGAGACATGGCCTAGGGCACTGAAACAGATTGAGCAAACATACACACAAGCTCTCCTTCGCGCATGTACGCACATGTACACACGTGAAACCCATGCACTATTTAGTACACATAAACACACTCTTAGATCCAGGATTTATTTTGTCAATGCATTTTAATAACAAAAAAAAAAAAAAGATCTTTGCTTTACTTTATAAACTCACTGTTTGTGACCATGTGATGTCATCCAGCTTCCTGTCAACTGCTTCAAAAGAGTCAAGATTAATTGTGCTGCATTTCTGCAGGTTAAGAAATGAAAAAAAAAATGTTTGTTTTGGCAGCACAAATACTGCACAACCCTTTTGGAGTAATCTGGATTTTGACAAGGTGCTGGGCGACACCACAAGTCATAAAATGTCATAAAAAGTTCTATTTCTCAAAAACCATATCAGCACAAACAAACAGAACCAGATTTATTTTCAGAAGTTGGGGATCAACTTCAGTTTTGTAAATGTAAATGTGTGAAGTTGAGCTTCATATGTTTAATTTCTCAAAAACCAGTTGTTTTGTCAAGTACAAGCAAGTATTTTATTTTATTGGTTGTATGATCATACAGGGTGCCTGCTTTATTACATCTTGTTTCACGTGTGTTCCTGTTTTGAATATGTGTACATGTGTGTATACGAGGTGTGTACGTGATTTTTTTTAATCCCACCCACACCTAAAGGAATTTGGTCCAATCCCATCCACTCCCAAAGGAATTCCGACAAATTTCCACCCACTCATAAAGGAATACCGACCAATCCCACCAACTCCTGAAAGGGAGTTTTGATCAATCCCACCCACACCTAAACAAAATCCAACCAATCCTAGCAGCTCCCAAAGGAATTCTGACCATCCCACCCACTCCCAAAGGAATTCTAACCACTCCTTCACTTACTACTTTTTTGCACCTGGCTACAATATTTTATAACAAACTTAGTTTGTTCTATTTCCTAAACTATATTTAAAAACCAGTGTAAAGCGGTGACTAAGGATGAATAAATGAATGAATGCAGTAAATGTGTAGCACAGCACAAGCACCAGAACACCTACAAGCTCCAATCTCCCCAGCCGCTCATGACTGCATGAAAATAAAAAAACTCCCACTACTTTATTGTAGTGTCCCACGGGATCCCAGTGCTGATTCACACCACTAGCTGAATGGACAGTTTGTGAATGCACACTGCTCGGGTTATATATAATCTTAGACACTGAAGGGAATATTATTTTTACAGCAGTGTTTTGTTCATAAATATCATTTTAAATGGTTTAGTTACCATTTGTTCATTTTTTGTACATTTTGAGAAAGTGCAGATTTTCATTGGCATGTATTTATTTTTGTTGACTAAAACTATACTCTTTTAGTCGAGGTAACGTTAAAAAGAATCAATATTATGACATTTTACAAAAATAAATGACTAAAACTATGACTACGTTTTAACGTTTTAAGACTTTAAAATTTGTTTTCTAACAATAACAGGAACTCAACAACTCAAGGACAAATGACCTCCAACAGTTCAATTTGATAGCTTTGCCAATAATAAACCAGATCTGACCTACATGATCTTATCTTCAATTTTTCAAGCATGGTCTGCATGAGAATGAAAGCTTTGCTTTCAAATTTTAAAAAGTGAACATGGAAACACACTTTATAACAATGCCACGTTCATGAAAACACAGATATGATGTACATAAAACATTTACATTAGAAGTACTGTCTGTCTTACACACATACACAGTCCCAGTCACAGGCACTCTTTCCTCTCATATATAAATAATCAATTACAAATGTTGACTCAAGCACTTCTGACTCTGAGGCCTGCAATAAACTGTATTTCCATTGGGCCAGTACAAGAGATCTACATTCACTCTATAGTTATGGTCATTTCTTTACAGTAATAATGACGGTAAAACTCCCTACAGATTATAATCAGCAGAAATCCTTGTAGCAGCACAGTTTGGTCCTTGAAACCCCATCCAGAAAGAGCAAAGAAAAAAAAAATCGACTCATTTGCTAAGGTAAGTCCTTTTTGATTATGTGCCCGTGGAAATCCCAGTCGCTGTTTGCCAGTGTGCATGCTGCCAGCAGTGGTGTATGGCACACATTCAATATCAGACCTCAGTAAAGAATGAATATACAGCAAATCCAGTCCTTCCTATTGATCATGTGACTTGAAGAAAGGCAGGGTGAACATGAGCACACAGAGGCTATGGAGAGACTGACAGTAACCATATTGCGAACAATATTTGCTGACCTGAGGCTTAAACAAACCCACTGTATTTGTGTGTGTGTGTGTGTGTGTATGTGTGTGTGTGTGTGTGTCCAGTTCAAACAATCTGTTCATTTTTTCCTCCTCCTCATTCCCTGTGTCAATATAGAGTATATGCTTGTCATTACAAGCAATGTTCAGTTCACCTCATGCTGTTTCATTCGATCAAAAGTGGTTAATGAAAGAATGATTATAATGTTCCATTAATATTTGATCTAATAGACATCAAACAATGAACTTATGAATATGAAGTAATAATTTAAACAGCCTTTTTATTCATTTTTGCAGTTGCTCTTTTTGGCCCTAGTGGTGTTTGCTGACGTGCACAGTGTGACACAGGTCATTCAGAGTAGCCCACATTGAAACACTATTTATATGTTTTACAGGTGAGGCATGTGGGTGAGCTCCCACCGGTGCAGGCTGGCAGCAGAGCACAGTCCCGCAGGACTTACAATTACAGCACAGAGGCCAAAGACAGCAGTTACAGACAGACACACACATACACACACACTGACCTTGAGCATGTGGTTCTCTCACATACTGTATACACACACACATACACACAGTGTGTCCACAGGGGTGCAGAGGCAATTAATGTAACAGAGGGGGCACAGGGTGTGTGTTTCCATCAAAGGCCAATAGCAACTAGTGAGCCAGGGGAGATGAGTAAAAGGTGAGAGAGATGAAGGAGAGAGGAAAGACAGTGGGAATAAACTAATGTGTGTAACTGTTAAAACTTTAGTCACAGCTGTTCTCAGTAAATAATAAATAAAAACTCTCCTTTCCTCCATCCTTACCACCATGGTGTTTGCACCAGCACACCTGATCGTCTGTGTTTTTGTGCATCACACACAGAATGAATAACATACATGATTTCGACACAATGACCCTTCTGGATTTATTAACAAATATTCTCAGCGGGGAAGGGGGAAATGTTCTCTGGGATTGGACCACCTCCACACAGGGCACCTGTCACAGTTTAGCTCCTGTTTCAGCTCACTAGCCGCACCCAATTAAATCCCAGCCAACAGATGGACCACAGCCAACCAGACTAATTCGGCCATGTTTAATCAGGCTCCCAGCACTAAGAAAACCTCTAACACTATATAGGAATGGGGAAAAATAAATAGCAGCACTTTGACAAATTTAAGGCAAAAAAGTTTATCTTTAGCCTAGATGTATGTATTCAATCTCAGTTTTTCGCACCTCCACTTATTTCATGTTACCATATACTTTTCTTTTGGCAAGTCAGTTAAGGCATCTCCTTTGTTCACATCAGAGGTCATTTTAAAACAATTGATTAAGACAGATTTATTTCAGCTTTAATTCACTATAGTAGAATTCCAGCGAATCAAAAGTTTGCATACACCAACATAACTGCCTCTTTAAACAGTCAGGAAGATTCCAGAAATTAATGTAATGACTTTAAGATAGACCAATTTTCTGATAGGCCAATGGTCATAATTAGGAGTTAGTCGGGAGTGCATCTGTGGCTGTAAAAAGGCCTACCTTTAGAGACAGTGCCCTTGTGCCCTTGATGATATGGGACAATCCAAGCCAAGACCAACGGAATTGGTGAAGGAGTTAGAGGAATCAGGTACCAGATATGTACATGCACCATTAAGTTAGACATTGCCATGGCCTGAAGGGCTGATGCACAAGGAAGAAGCCCTTATTCCAAAACTGGCATAAAAAAAAATGTGAAAAAATGCATGTGACCACCATCCTTTTTTAAGGACAGTTCTCTGGTCAGATGAAACAAAAATTGAACTGTTTGGCTATAATGATCAACGCTATGTATAGAGGAAAAATGGTGAGGCATTTAATCTGAAGAACACCATCCCAACTGCGAAGCATGGGGGTGGCAGCATCATGGTCTGGGAGTGTTTTGTTGGAAAAGAGACTGGTGCACCTCAGAAAATAGATGGCATGAATAGGAAGGAGGATTATCTACAAATACTGAAGCAAAACATCAAGACATCAGAGAGAGAAGGCTTTGGAGTGGCCATCACAAAGCCCTGACCTGTTCTCTTGGAAAAATTGTGGACCGAACTAAATAGCATGCCTGAGCGAGGAGGCCCACAAACCTGACTAAGTTATACCAGTTCTGTCAGGAGGAGTGGGCAAAAATTCCATTGAAATATTGCAAGAAGCTAGTGAAAGGCAAAAGGAAATGTTTGGGCAATTTCTACAATTTGCTGAACTGCGACAGGCCACAAATCAGTCCATAGAATTGATCAGATCAGTTTTGAAGGCCACTTTCTGATCCTAGTGTCCATTGCAACAGCAGCACATCTGAGAATTCATTAATTATGTCATCCACCTCTCCAGCTCTTAAAGCTCCAGTGCCCTCCCATCATATCTACCACCCACTGAGCCTACGACTTATTATCTTCTAATGAAGTCCCCCTGAGCAAGTGAGTGTGTGTCATTAATTCATTAACAAGGCCAGGTTAAACCCTGTGGATCTCCATCCTCCGGCTGAGAGACAGTGTGTGCTGCCTCATCCCTCCCTGGAGTATCTGTCCTGTGTCGCACACACTGGTACTGGATCATGAACCTTTTTCCACTTCATGTTCATCAAATGATGTTGTCGTTGCCTGAGGACAAGCATGAGTAAAGGTACAGGATTAGGCTGAGATTACACAAAAATATGTAAATGTATGCCCTTGATACGTAAATATGACAAAACTCCCTGTAAAGCTACATATACAATGAGATCTTATGTGTGATGCTAGGTCGTGTGGGAGATTTGGTGTGCGCTAAACCCAGCAATCAATATTAGCATTATACAGAAACGTAGATGCGTGTGTGTATGTGTGAGTTTCTGGACTGTTGAACTATAACTGCCATGGGGTACCTACCTGACAGTCAACGTGCTACTGCTTTGTTTTTGATTCAGTTTTCTGTATTTACTGTTTCCTGTGAAATCGGATTTATCTTGTTTGTTTTTCAGTTTTACTGGTCATAGAACCATTGTCTGCATGCACAGAGTTCAGTACCTCTCAATATTTTTTATGCACCTTTTCTCTAGGAAGAGAATATGATTTTATGAGTTTGTTTTATAAAGTATGAAATCCAAATATCTTTTTTACTGACAAAGTTTAGTTTCTGATCAATATCATTTTTTTCTTATAGAATATTTATTTGTCTTATAGATTTTTCTTATAGATTTATTTATTTGTTTGTTTGTTTACAGGTTTTATTTTGGTCCACTACAGTAAACAAGGTCACCAAGGAGCAAATGGCTTATAATACCTAAAGATTTTACATCATCATGCTACTAGGCCATATCACTGAACAGTTTTCAGAATAAATCAAATCCATACTTTTTGTAATGGAGGTAAACAGGCCAGTCTGCCTCTGCAATACACACTGCACTTGTGTGACCTTTTATGTAACTGCAGAATTTGGACTTTATGTGTGAGCAGTGGAAGGGACAGGGCTTAGTGTTCATCTGCACTGTTTGTCATCTGCATGGATTAACAGATTAACAGCAGCATCAGTGGACGTCTCCACAGCTGTGCTCACACTCCCACTGTCCACTCGCCACCCTGTACATTCCACTGGCAAAACTACATATAAAACAGCAGCAGACTCAGATTTATGATTAACTGTCAGTCACATACACACACAGACAAAAAAATGAGATGCATGTATACACATATATTTATGCCAATTATTGAGAGAGAGAGAGCGAGAGAGAGAGAGATTAAAGGGAGTTTTCCAGGACAGTGGTTAGTATTTAACATCCACTTCAGAAGACAATGCTCTGTGTGTGTGTGTGTGTGTGTGTGTGTGTGTTTTCCACCTCTGATAACAGAAATAGAGGGAGCTACTTCTACTTCTACTATAGAGGGAGCTACTTCTGTAGAGAGAGAAAGAGACATGCAATAACAAAAGGTGAAAAAGAGAGACAGAGAGAGAGAGTGAGAGAGAGAGAGAGAGAGAGAGAGAGAGAGAGAGTAGAACTGTGAATAAAGATGAGTGGTAAGAGAGCGAGTGGTAAGATGAGGGGTGGAGAAAAAACTGTGAAATGAAAGAGGGCCAGTCATCACTTCTTGTCTTGTTGCAGTGTGTGTGTGTGTGTGTGTGTGTGTGTGTGCGTGTGTGTGTGGGGGGGGGGGGGTCTCAGGCCTGGCCAAAGACTCCAGTTCCAAAGATTGCTTTAGTCACTTAATAGTATGAGGGAAAGCTGCAGAACACACATCTCAACACTCATCTCAGACAGACACTTAATTAGATCTTTGCGGAGGAGAAGGGCCTTTCTTCCTCGGTTGTCCTTTTTTCTGCTTTCCTTCTTCTTCTTTTCCTCTGAAGATGAGAGCAATTTCCCTGAATTTACTTTAAACTCGTGCCAAGCACTGAATAGATAAGACTGCAACACAATTATGAATGCATTTGCATTCTCCTTTTAATTAGCAGTGCTGTAGTTGTGGCAGCTAACCTATTTCACAGTGACAATTTCAAAAGTTAAATCAGTTTAGTCTGAACGAGTGAGAAAGGGTTGAGCAAGGCTGGCATGACAACAGAGAAAGCGAGAGAGAGAGAGAGAGAGAGAGATGGAGGGAGGGAGGGAGAGAGGGAGGGAGAGAGGGAGGGAGATTTTTCTCTTTAGATCTTTTTTTTGCCCTGAAAATTGTAATAATAATAATAATAATAATAACAATAATAATAATAATAATAATAATAATAACAATAATAATAATAATAATAATAATAATAATAATAATAATAATAATAATCATCCTTTGGTAACACTGGTAACAAAGCCTCCTTGAATTGAACTGAATTAAACATAACTGGAACAAATGGGAAGAGATGGGGGAAACCATATGCACATAAATAATGCTAGAGATACAGATTGTCTTCATCACTGTAGCTCTAAACCTCATTCAATACCAGTTCGCAGATCTACAGCCCCGAAACCAAATTGCAAAGAGGAGGTTTCATTTTGGGAGTGAGAGGATTACAGTCTTTATTGCTGGTCAAAATGAATTATATTTTGTGGTGGGCAGTTCATAAGAAATATCTGGATGAAGAAGGAAAGGAAACTGCTTACATTCAAACATAAAAATTCACCCACCATCAATTTAAAGATGTCCACAAAGTCTGCTTTCTTAATCTGTTTTTACTGGAAGGAAATACTGAGAGTGGAGATAAGGGAATGCACAACAGGAAGTGAGTAACTTGTGTGTCCTTCTTGGTTAATACGCCCAGACTTTTAGGTGGCCACTATGACAGGAAGGTTAAAGAATATTTGGATATGAAAAATGACCTCTCCTGAGTATAACAATAGTCCATTAGGTGACTGTTCTATTCCTGCGAAGCATGGAAAACTGGCGTCTTCTCCATTCCTAAGTGTCAAGCCTGATCATGGTGAAAACAACTTGGCTTACAGCAACGAAATGCATTATGATGGACAGACCTATGTGGGATGTTCAGCTTGCATAATTTATTATTTCAAATCGATAGGAAGCATTTCACTTAGAGAGTTTAGTTTTCTGAATTCAGCCTCCCGGGTTATTTCAGATCTGAGCTAGTTCAAAAATAACCTATTGATTTTTGATGGGGATAAGGGATCCACACAAATAAAGGCCCCTGGTGATATCTGTGGCTGACTCAATGAAGGCCAACAGAGGAAAGGACATTGAAAAGACAGACACACTGCCAAGAAAATCCTACACTCATATTGCACCTGATATTCATTGACTTTCCATTCAGGATATGACTCAGATGAATGTCCTTCAGAAGCCTTGACCTGAACAAAAAGAACTTTGAGGGGAATTGTACTGCACAATAGTTTTAAAATAACCTTGAGAATGGTCAAAATACAAGGTTACCTCTGCTAAAACAATGTAGAAAATAATAACTGAAAATAAAAGATAGGAAAGATATATGTACAGTTTTAAATTCTGTATGTACAGTAAAAAGAAAACAAACAAACAAAAAAACATGATCATGGTGTGATCTAGACACTGTCAAATTCCAGCCCAATCAGTTGCAGTCTGTTGAGCAAAGATAATGTGGTTGACACTGACACTGTAGATTACTCTAGTCTGCATTAAATATCAATATCAGATCCACCTGAATGGCCTCGACCAATCAAATGCCTGGGTATGTTTGGCAATCCCTCAGGCCTCCTCTCATTATTACATAAATGGTCAGGAGATTGGGAAATGTTGTATGAGTAAAATAGATAAATGACTAAGCATGTGCTGGAATCGATAAAATATGGAAAGTGAGAAGTTAAAAAAAAAAGGATAGTAAAGGATAAATGAATGAGTAATATGAAGGGTTTTTTATTTTTATTGATTGGAAATAATTTAAAGCTTTTTTTCAAACTTACTGTTTAATCAATTTTTGTATTCAGTTATATTTTTGACACATTGAATAGCCTATTAACTTCTTCTGTGGATTAAGTCAGTAAAGGAAAAAAGTCTAAAACACTATTGACTATTGTGCTGCTGTGAGACTAAAACAGTAATTCAGGGTCAGAGACTGCAGATCAGATTTTGGTTATGTTTTTCAGACACACACTATAAGGCCAAAAGTTTGTGGACACCTGACCATCAGACCCATAAATGCTTGTTGAACATCCCATTCCAGACTTAGTCCCCCTTTGATGTGATAATAAGCTCCACTCTTCTGGAAAGGCTTTCCACTAGATTTTGGAGCGTAGCTGTGGGGATTTGTGTTCATTCAGCTACAAGAGCATTAGTGAGGTCAGGCATTGATGTTGGTGAGGAGGTCTGGGGTTCAGTCGGTGTTCCAGTTCACCCCAAAGGTGTTCAGTGGGTTTGAGGTCAGGGCTCTGTGCAGGACACTCGACTTCTTCCACTCCAACCTTCACACACCATGTCTTCATGGAGCTCGCTTTGTGTACAGGGGCATGCTCCAGGTTTGTGCCTTGTAGTACCAGTGAAGGGAAATTGTAATGCT